>NC_048895.1:56280052-56291877 GCF_011077185.1 Oxyura jamaicensis
CTTCTCTTCTCTTCTCTTCTCTTCTCTTCTCTTCTCTTCTCTTCTCTCTCTAGTAAAACTGTAATTTATTTTTTTTCCCCAGACAGTTCAGTAAATCATTTGATTCCAGTTAACAATACTCTTCAGTGGCCATCAGTTTCACCAGTATTTGAATCAGGACCTGAAATACTTCTGTATAAAGGCTTTATAATGTATGGAAATTGACTGTGTTCTTGAACAAGAGCATGCAAAACATACTTTAAGGTGAACACCTGTAACTCCCTGATTAGCTTAGTTAAGGAATATGTTAAAAACTGTCCTCAGAGAGACAAGCAGACCTTTCATTTTCCTTTCTGCTCTATTTTCACTGTTTAAAAAGAACAAATGTGGCATATTACTTGAAATGAAAAGAATTTATTTGCAGAAGAGATATCTCTAGTGAAATATAATGAGAAGCAATGTTGGTGGTTTAATGTTAAGGATTCATTCATTTACTTTTTATAGCTTTGGAACATTTTTTCCCATATAATTTTATATTCTTCTTTTAACATCAGAATAAATTCAAGAAGTAATAATGCTTAATCTGTTTGCACTGAATGCATTTAGAATTACACATCCTACCAAACAGCTACAGATGGTGTGATGTGACCATATAAGCTCATAATAAATGCATTCCTCCAACAATTTGAAGTACACATTATATGCAAGTATCAGAAATGGTTATATAAAGAATTTGGCAACTGTTTCTTTAACCTCTGTAGTTACATTTTCAGTTTTTGAGAAAACAAAAACCAAACCAAACCAAAATCACCGCTTATTTTTCAGTCCAGAAGAGAAGCCACTGACTTCCTAAAACAGTGTCTTTTATCCTGGGGGCCCAAATCATGCCTCAGTGAAGCTGGATTGACTCTTAATGGCGTTTGAATTGGACTCAGTTCTACTTTTTTGTACAACAGAAACTTGTCTTCAAAGAGGAGGCATTGGTGTGGAGGGGTTTTTGTTATGCTAATTTGTGGCCAGATCCTAAGTTGTTTCATCTCTACAAGATTCAGTTATGGAGAAATTATGTACAGGCAATTATGTCGGCACATGGGAAGTGCTGGAAGCATTCTGCAGCTAAGAGTTGATGAGGAGGCAAGGCCTGGTGGGGACTGTATTGTTTCCAGATAGGCAAAATAGGTTTTTAGCAATTTGGTAACTGTGATATGCTAAAAAGTCTCTGTTATATTCTGGTACGAGTTTGATCCAGCAGACTATAATGCCTTCACAGTGGCTTCTTTCACAGTTAATGCTCCAAGCATATTTTTATATATGATCATTTCCTACTTTTTACTCACTATTTCCACAGAAATATATAGAACTCCAGGCAGTGATTGCACAAAGGAAGAGATTTAACATTATTTACAGTTCTTTATAGTTTGCCTGCATGAATTAGGATAACAAAGGATATCTTGGTTTCCAGAGTGAATTTGACACTTACTATTTATGTGGAAATTTGGCATAGCAAATTACATGTATGTGATACATTTAGCAGTAACAGCTATAGTAGAAATAAATGTTGGTATATCACTACCTACAAACTGAAGCCATAAGGAAGGAAAATTAGCATACATTAAGTACGTCTCTTTTCTAAACTTTCTTAATTTCATATGGCTTTTTGCCACAGAAGTCTCTAGTCAATAGCACATCACTAGTGCTTTTAGTTTGACAGATGTACACCTTCTGTTTTTAAGCTTCATTACCTGATACTGAGATTTGTTTATTTGTTTATTTATTTATTTTGGTGTACATACATTATATAAAATTTGTAACAGTATTTCCTAGACTTCCCTAAAGCATGCTTTCAGATTACTGTCAACAGCACACAACAAATGTGCTCAAGTTTGTCTGTCCCTGTCCCAAGACTAGCTGCAGATCTCAAAGAGACGCTTCGTCAACTAGCTGCAGATCTCAAAGAGACAATTTGTCAGCCTTGGGCTTGTGCAACCTGTCTCTCCATGTCTGTCTGCTGTGGTGAGAAGTAGTGTCCTGCTGTGGCCCCACACTTTGGGGCATGAGAGGGTGGCAGCAGAGATAGTGCAGTGGTGGAACTGTCAGTGCAGTGTGTTGGCATAAGAGCTGGGCACAATCTCTTCCTCTGGCAGAGGCCTGGGGCTGCAGAATGTGATGCAGGAGCAGTACTGCTGAGCCAGCTGTCCCCTCTCACTGAAACAGATGAAATGTACAGGGACAGCACCCCTTCCTCTCATGGCCATTGCTCCTATTGATTTTTCTCTATCACAGAGAGACCAAACCACCTCTAGGTAACTTAAAATTCCCTATTTAAAAAACAACAACAACAACAAACACAACCAGCCAACCAACCAAAACCAAAACAAAAACAACAAAAAACCAAAGGTGGATTACAGAAAGAGAAAAAACAATAATTAGAGTGGATGAAAAATGAAAAAAGGAAGGAGACTGAGGTATAAAATAAATAAAAAATAATTAAAACAAAACAAAACAAAAAACAAACAAAAAAAACAACAAACCAGAACCAACAACACAGAACCAAGGGGCAAAACATCCCCAATAGCACTCAGCACACCCTGAAGATACACACAGATCTTGTGCACGATGGCCAGGGATGCACTTACCAGAGGAGTGGTGGTCTGAGGAAATGAAATGGGACCCTTGCCAATGCTTCTTCTCCCGGGGTCATGTACTGCAGCCTTTGACTGGGCCAATGGGTGTTGATGAGGAATTCCCAGGACTCAATGTGGTCTTGGGTGAGGATGTTAAGGATAAGAGGTGACAGAATTGTAGCCAGAGGGATTGCAGCATGGCATACATGAAGAAAAGTTGTGCCAGCAACTCCATGCTGGAAAAAGGACAGAAGTCATAGATCACCTGACCTGAGCTGTGCCTGACTTGATCCATGTCATTAACTTGTTCACTGTGTTTTTCCAAATCACATCCATGGTAGGACACAAAGTTAGCTCAGAATGTAAACCGGGGCCATGGGGCTCCTCACCATCTTCTCAGGGTAAGCGATCTTGCAGTTTTGTGCCTGGGAAGTACTTTAGGGTAAGGAAGTGAAACACCAGAAAAGTGTTTCCAAAATGCCTCTCAGAGTGAAGGGTGAACAGCTTTTAAAGGATTAAATGGCAGCCCCTTACAACAGCTTTAGAATTGTCCCTTTCTCTTTGGCTGTCATTTATGCCTCGTTCTTTATGTGAACTATAAAACTAGGATTAAATTTAACTCTGCTACTTTTTCTAGATTTAATTTTCTTTCTAATGAAAGGTTTAAATGTGTTAACTCAAATACAGTCCTGCTGCACTCTAATGAAGACAGTGAAGCTGAACAGTGAAGCAACTGACCCTACTGCAATTCAAATAGCGTCTTCTTCATATTTTTCCCCAAAAATATGGCTTTTGGTGAGACATTTACTTGAATAACCAGGTAACAGAATTATTTTATGAGTTCTATGACACTTTTCCTATATTTTAATAAGAAAGTATTTTAAAAATTTAAATTCATACTTAAATAACTAGAGTTCCTGAATGAAATGCTTAAAAATAAATGCCATAAATTTGAATAGCTAAAGTATTTGATTCTTTGATTATTATTATTATTAACTTGATTTAGTTTTGGAAGATTGCAACTGGCATTTTAAAAAGTGTACAGAGATTCAAAAACATTTTGTGCAAGTTTAATATCGATTTGCTGACTTCTGACGGCAGCAGATAAAAAAAAAAAAACATTCTGGCTCAATTTGCACACCTTGTCTTCTTGTTACTTTTCTTCAGAACTTATTTAAAGGTTCTTCTTTAGTCAGGTGCTGATTAAAGCTGAAATATAGTGACTGGAGACCTCTAAAGTCCTCATTTCTTATTACAAGTAGTGGAATAGGTGAAGCAGAAAAGTGGACATGATTTCCTTTAAAGTTCTAATAGCCAACATCCAATGACTAAAGTGCCTTGATGAGGAAAGTAGCATTAAATGACATCCTGGAAATGACTTATAATTAAAGAAAAAGAAAGAAAAAAATATCCAGAACTAGAATAAGAGTCTATCTGTGTAAGACAGAAAAAATATCTTGACTGTAATATATAATAGATGCAGAACCAAAATTATGTGGAGCTAGTAGAACTATGAAATCTGTAGGTGTAAATCCTGGAAACCCTAACATTTGAAATTAAAATATTGAATGGATGACTTACTGGAATGTATTAAACAATATTGATGGTCTAGATTTTTTTTTCTCACTGTAGGCTGTAGCAGTATGGTTATAATTATGTGATAACAGGCAAGGCAAAATAAATTAAAGAAAGTTTGAACAAGCTTTGTCTTTTACATTTTTTTTTCAGCTCACCTTTTGGTTTATATGTGCAAACATGACCCACAAAATAAAGCTTTCTGGACAGGAAACTCTGGTTTATTTTGTAGGGATCAAAATGTATCAGAACAGTCTCTGATCCTTATCAAACTTTTATTTAGGAGAGACATGGGGTTGGGACTGGACTTTTTCTCAGCTTTTCATACAAAGAAACTCCATCTGGTCATGTGGCTTCTGTCCTGGGAGGCTATATGAATTAGAAGAAGGCAGTGTGAAGCTGATGTAGCAGCAGCAGCAGCCATGTAAAACAATTCCTTGCATAAAATTTAAGCATTTTGGTCCAACAGAGAATGGCATGATATGAAAGTATTGAATCACAGCACCAGTGAGGTGGGAAGGAACCCCTGGAAATTGCCTAGTCCAAACCGCTTCTCAGAGCAGGGTCATAGGGTCATCTAGTGCAGGGTGCTCAGGGCAAAGGCCATCTGAGTTTTGAATCTCTCCAAGGATGGAGGCTTCACAGCCTCTCTGGGAAAACCTTTCTGACCACCCTAACAGTAAACATTTTATTTTTCTTATGTTTTGAAAGAGATTTTTCTTGTATTTAATCTATAGCTTAGTGCCATCACCCAGGGTAAAGGATGTGTACAGGAGAAAACCCTCTACCTCCGAGCTCAGCTGCTTAAAATGAAGATGATGAGGGATGGGACAGTGTTGCCCTAGTCACAGCAAGGTGGTTGTCATTATTGGAGCTCTGCCTTTATGACCACCTTTATTTCCTTTGTGTGTTTACAAACCCAGAGGGTTCCTGTTGGGCAAAGCTGGGCCTACCCTCTTCGAGAACTTCTCTTCCTGCCATTACCTCACATATAGGAGAAATATTTGTGAAGGTAGCCAGCATGCTGAAAGTGGTGTCCCAAGTAACACACAGCATGTTGCTAATTGCCCATCTTTGTGGTTTCACAAGACAAGCAGGGGAGTGGGATATTTGCCCCCTTAGTGGGGCAAATATCATATTAGTCTCACATTCACACAAGAAGCCTGCATTACAGTTCAAGAGAAGTTTTTATAGATGGCCAGTTATTAAAGGAAGTTCAGTTTCTACATGTATTGGTCTATTGGCTCTTCTCTGCCTTCTTGCATATAAGATGTCCATAGGTTGAACTCCCAGAAACAGGAGCAATCACTTTTGTCAAGTTAACAGTGAAACCTGTTCTTACTTGTTCCCACCCCAAAATGTTCTAATTTGTTTGTAACCATTCCATACAGCTAAAAGGAATATGATGGAAAATATTTCAGAAGGAAAAAGAGAATGGAAAAAATGCAGGAGAAATTGTATGTTTGAAGTTGTTTCAGGAATTACCTATTGTAGGATGTTAGACTAAGTCAGGCAATTCAAATCAGCTGTTGGAGAAGTTCATCTTTGCACAGCTGAAAGTGATATCTCAAAAACATTTTCTACTCACATTAGGCAAACTATGTTTCTGCTGTTCTCAAATTTCTCAGACAGAAGCATCTGTTAAACTCTTTTCTCTGTGTGTGTCTTGTGTGTGCTTTTCAACTCATACAAAAACAGATTAGTCCTCAACATGGCAAAGTGAGAAATGGCTGTAGTATTTATCCTAGTCTATGATCAGTGCGATGCCTTTATTGTGGTGACAGCAGCCAACCTAGCTTTGATTAATGTAAATGCTAGTGTCTGATAGCCTTTTGTAGGTTGCAGCCTAAAACCTGGAGTACTGTTACAAAACCATTTCTTCTGTTTCCTGTTTCTTTGATCAGTTCAGTAAGAGTCTATGCATCTGACAGGTAAAATAGCTACTGAAGAGCAGATCTAGCTGAATTCTTACTAAGCTGGGCTGAACATAGATCTCCATACATTTATTTTGTTTGTTTATCTCTCCCAGTAACATGGTGAGCATGATTCCCTTATATACTTCATTGCAATGTGTTATCTCAATTGGACTGTTGGAATCCTCAAGTCTGCATTTATCAGGTGCTGAGAAATAATGTGGAAGATCAGATATGCTCTACCAATTCTACCCCGAGGGAAGAGCTTTCACCTGTTTTCTGTGAAGATAAATTTGTTAGAGAATGAGTAATAAATATACTTGTCTATTGTGCAGAGTGATGGATCACTCAGATGTCCTCCCCAAAAGGGACAATTTCATTGAATCCTTGTTTTATATAGTTTAATTATAGAAGAACTGGTGTATTTCTCACATAGGTTATATCTGTAGGCCCATTCTTCCAGACTATATATTCCTAGTGCTAAATTTTGTGTGTGTTTTAGTATGTACTAATAAACAAAGCATGTGCAACCACAATTCCTAAGCCTAATTAAGTGCCTCCACTATTAACATTTTAGTAATCCATGCCAAGACTGAGCCCAGTTTGACAACATGGTCACAAATAGCAAGTTCTTACAAGTTCACAAAAAGTTGTGGAATGCAAGAGGCAAATTTGTGTCCCTTAAAGAGAAGTTTGTTTTGTAATTTATGTTGATAGAAGTTGTCAGATGTTAGAGAAAATAACAGAGACAAATAACCTGTATGCACCTTGGTGCAACTAATTCTGCTGTGTGTAGTATTAATTAAATATTTCCAGCTTTGTGCAAGCATATTTACAAAAAATAATATGGTGTGTGTATGAGTATGAAAGAAGTGGATTATTCTGTTATGTGTTACCATTCTATCTTGTATGATTCTCTTTTGTGCTTTACATGTCTAACCCAAATACTGTTTTTTTTTTCTTCCTTTTTTTTTCCCCAACAATTTTTTTTTTTTTTTTTTTAAGTACAAACTTAGTGTCATGTTTGTACTTTGGCTCAAAGTTTGTTTGACTGTAATTTAGAGATTTCTATTTTAACATTTTTCCTCCTTGGTTTTTAATGTTCAATGCCATCTACATTGATTTCAATGCGAATTTACAACAGAAGTTACAAATTAAATGGAAATGGAAACAAGCTTAAAAGTGCCAGAGTGGAGCCTCCTAGATGATAATACTGGAGTAAATCTATTAAACTGTAGCTTTTTGAATTTAGAAATAAGAGATTTTGGGTCTAGATTTTCAAATGGTAAACTCTAAGTCTGTTCCAGATCCATTAATAGAGATTTAGTTATTTAATTCTTCCTGGCTTGTATCATTTCTAAAAATCATCTGACAATGCAATGTTCTCCTCAGCTGTTATCTGCCATAGACATGAGGTAATACTGAATTAATCAAGGAAATAGGAGCACTGCTTTTGTAACAACAACAATTTTATAAGGGTAAACTAGCACTGAGCATATTTTACATGTGGGATTTCTGCTTCTGGGCAGAACATTTCTTATTGATCTTCTGCTCCAGGACTGATGATTTTATGAGATAAGTCTCATGCTTTTATGAGATAGGAAATTATCTTTTTCATTCAAGTATCAATGGATATCATTGCTGCAAGACATGCAGTAAACATATAGTTGATATGCAGATAAGCACACAACTCTGTCTCATCAATCTAAAGGCACGAGTATCAACAGGATTTGGACTGAGCCCCATTTGGGAAATGTTTCTTTCCTGAAAATCCTTTGACCTTTCAAGGTCCAGAATATAAACTCAGAAAGAACAAGAGAAGGTTAGGTGTGATTTTTTTATTTTTTTATTTTTTATTTTTTTTAAGAAATGGAATTATAGAAAGGTAGAATAAATATCTAAATTAAGAACAGAGCACTAGGAGACAAATCCAAACAACACTAAGGGGCAAACCCATACAGTATGTGAGCTTGTCTAGGCTAAACGTGGCAATGCCTATCCTCTAACCTAAGTGTTGATCTTCCCCTCTTCCTGCCTAACCCTCCAAAGCAGAATCCAAAATACAAAATTCCAACTAGTGTTGCACTGAGGTAAGAGGTAAGGGCTCCAGAAAGGCACCAAAACCAAGAGAAAATACATACTGATCTGCCTCATACTTCCTAGGGGGAAATGCGGAAATGCAAAATCTAGGATATGTATGACACAGCCTAGTAAGAATAAGGTTCTCTTGTCATTGATGAAATATTATTTTTGCACCACTGTCTGGCAGGCCTGGACAATGACTTGGACAATGACTTATGCTGGCTGAATGAGTGCTCCATTTTCTTTTTGGAGAGCAGGTACCAGAGTTCCCTCTGTCACAGTCACAGCTGTTTTATGAAAGCTAATGCCTTTGGTGGGCTCCAGGCATTATTTAAACTCTACTTTGAGCTTAGGTTCACAGCTACTTTCATAATTTAAAATTCAAGAAAGGAGGTGCAGAGTGGACGAGGGTAGGCCAGCCATTGAGTGAGATTTTTGGGTGGTTTTCTTGGGATCAGGCACTGGAAAATGTTTATTTTTTGTTGTGCGTGAATTTACATGTGCTCATATATGCAGATAGACATATATACACACATACAAACATATTCAGAAGTGCCAATTGTTTTCAACAATTAGGAGGAATAGAAATAGATGTTGTTTTGTATTCAGATTTTCTTATCTTATTCACAATATATGACCTCCTACATTTGTTCTCATGGTTTTATGAACAACAAGAAGAAAGTTGCTGACCAAAAAGTTTTTTTAAGTAAGAGGAAAAAAAAGATACATAAACAAGAGGGCAAAGAAATATTGAGGCAACCAAGGTTATGATGGTAGGTTGTAATTATAGTCCAGTGGCTTCTTAAGTATTGTCTGTTATTTATTTATTTATTTATTTATTTATTTATGTGTTTTTGAAGGGCATCACAGGAAAGCACTCTAGAGAAAGAGGTCACAGTGTAATGGGACAGTTTAGGATGAACCATGAAGCAGCTTCTTTTGAAGTCAGGTATATGAGAGGGGTATAGCATTATGGACTCAGTACAGATAAGTGCTTTTCCCAGTTAGCTTTACATGTTAACTGGAAACTGAGACATACATTTATGAAGGTCTTTGAATATACAGATAGGGAGGAGTAGAGAAGCTATACTTACAGTTTATAAGGTAGCAAGAAGTTATAACTCTATAGGAAAAAGATATTATTTCTTTCATGATTATTTTGGTTTTTGTGTATGGTAAGAGATTGCTTTGTAGTGAAAAAAAACACCATAAAAATGAAAATAGTATTTGCAGAGTGGGCAAGATTTTGCTTGTGTCCATTGACAGAAACCATAGCTCCAAAGAAAGGAAACTCACTATAAAAATGTTTCCTGAATTGGGATACCTTTGTCAGCAGCAATAATAACAGAGGATGTAGGAAGACAGAATTTATATTAAAGCATTTAATTAAAACCAAATGCATACTTATAATTATTTCCTGATCTTCGTGACAACCTATAGTTTTATTTTTTCATCAGTGAAGTAAAGGAAAAGATGGATTTTGCTTACTAATCTGACTAAATAATTTGCTCCTTACTCTGGCTTGCCAATTTTTTACCGTTTATAGAAAATACACACTTTCTAATTTAAATGGTCAGTAATATGCTTTAACCTTATGTTATTTTTATACAAAGAAAGAGTCTTGATATTCATGTTGGGAACACTTCTAAGTTCACCCAGTTTATATTTGATTTTATCTGTCGCCTGTCTCTACATCTTTTCAGAGGTATAAACAACATGGCAGATTTTGTAAAGTGCTTAGTGCCTTTTTATTCCCATTGACACAGACTACCAAGACCTTGGAAGAAGAGTGCTGTCTTGCAGTTGGCTAGTCAGCTAAAGTACAATTTTGAAGTTTTTTGGACTGAACTGTTTTTATTTATTTATTTTTATTTTTTATTTGCGGAAACAGCAGAATGTGCCAAAGCACAAATATATGCCACCTTTTCTGGTATTATAAAGGCTTCTGAAAAGTTTCCCATTTAGATACTAACCAGACCAAATGCTGCTTAAACAATGTTTTGTGACAAGGTCACTCTCTTGAGTGATAGGACAAAATACAACAAAGTGGTCAAAATAGCATGAAGTGGCTGAAGTCACTTGGTTTGTGCAGCCTAGAGAAGAGGAAGCTGAGGGGAGGCCTCATGGTGGCCTACAGTTTCTTTATGAGGAGAATGGAGGGGCAGGCAGTGATCTCTGCTCTCTGGTGACAGTGACAGGACTCAAGAGAATGGCATGGAGCTATGACAGGGAAGGGTCAGACTGGGTGTTAGGAAAGGATTCTTCACCAAGAGGGTGGCTGAGCACTTCCCCAGGGAAGCAGTCATGGTACCAAGCCTGAACCAGAGTTCAAGAAGTGTAGGACAATGCTCTCAGATATGTCTGATTTTTGGGCAGTTTTATGTGGAGCCAGGAACCAGACTTGATGATCCTTGTGGGTCCTTTCCAACTCAGGATATTCAATGATTCTCTGATTCTATGAAACACTGCATTGCAAAAAAAGAGAGAAAAATATTCTAGTACAAACCAGTATATATATATATATATTTAATCCAATGCCCTTCCCCTCTAAGTTCCCAAACCAGCTCTTCTCCATCAATATAAAGTTTAAAAGCAATGAGCAGGACTTGACGTCACCTAAGTTGAATGAAATGAAATAGAAGGTCTGTCTTCATGTAATGAAATCAAGGCAGACAGCAATAGGAAGCAAATTATTGACTAATAAGGTCACAGTTTATGCTGGGGAGACTTTGTGCTTTGTGCAGGTTTCTATTCTTGCTATGACAGTAAAAAGGATTTCTTTACACCTTTGTGTCCAGGGAGTTTCTCACTGTGTATTAGAAGAAATGCTAAACCGCAGTTACAACATTAACAGAAATACTTTACTGAGTTTAGTTTTCTATTTTTTTTTCTAATTTTCCAAACTTCTAATTTTCCACAACTTTTCAATTAAACTGAAATGTTTTATTAAATGTTCAGTTTTTAACAGAAGCATAAAAATTAATTTACTTTTTGAAAATAAATAATTTTCAAAATCAGAATTAAAAAAATAAGAAAAGCATTAAGGTAGTTTTGAAACATTTCTCTCAAAATACATCTAGCCTTTTAAAACAGACCTTTTATTGTGGAAATTATCCCTCAATGTCAAATTCTGCAACATTTTTTATAGAATAATTCCTAACATGTATCTACTTCTATTCTTTTATTTTGCTTTACTGTAGTGTGATATTTCCTTCCTCTGTGATGTTTCCTGTTTTCACTGTAATGGTTGTGAAATTATCAATACTGCAAAAGTTTATGTGTAATATATTATGAGACAGTTTCCCAAAATGTGGAGGCAGCAGTTTCCAACTATTTATGTGAAGATGTTTACTTTATTTAAGAGTTTAATAGTTCTGCCCAGGCTTTTGGGAGTCATTCCTGCCTGAGTTTATGAAGAGGCTTATATTCTTAAAGTTACAGTCAGGACAGTATATCCATGTATACAAAGGAGCTGAGGTGAAAAAACAAGGAGGGGGCTAGTGGAGTGGCACTGAGTTTGTGAGTGGAAACGAGGTGGTGTCAGGCAGGAGTCCTGGGCTGAAGAAGCTGATGAAGAAAACAAACCCTGTCATGAATGTCCTGGTAAGGAAAGGAAAGGAAAGGAAAGGAAAGGAAAGGAAAGGAAAGGAAA
>NC_048895.1:56291887-56329293 GCF_011077185.1 Oxyura jamaicensis
AGAAAAGAAAAGAAAAGAAAAGAAAAGAAAAGAAAAGAAAAGAAAAGTGGAGTGGTGCCTGCTTCTGTGTTTTCACAAGGCTGGCACAGAATGGGCACCTACAGCCATGGATTGCAACCAGGGCTTCATTTACCATTTCGAATTGGGAATATAAGAACTGGAAGCTTAGAGATTTGGAAAATGTAAATTTGTTAAAGATTACACACCCTTTAATGTTTCAAAGAGGAACAAAAAATGACTTTTTTTTTTTTTTTTTTTTTAACCAAAAGTATGAAGTGGTCTTATGCATCATATGAAAAGATATCTTTTAATTTGCATCTGCATTTTGATCACTTTCAGGTACAAAGCAATTGTAAATCCCATGGATATCCAGACCTCCAGTGCAGTGCTATGGACCTGTATTAAAGCCATTACCATCTGGATAATCTCCATGCTCCTGGCAGTTCCTGAAGCAGTGTTCTCTGAACTGGCCCATATCAATAACACAGATAACGCAACTTTCAAAGCATGCATACCATACCCCATGAAGGATGACATGCACCCGAAGATCCATTCTGTGCTGATTTTCCTAGTGTATTTTCTTATCCCTCTGACCATTATTAGTATCTACTACTGTCATATTGCAAAGAGTTTAATAAAAAGTGCCCACAACATCCCTGGAGAATACAGCGAGCATTCCAAAAGACAGGTAAGCAGTTTGCTATTTACTTTCCAATTAAAGATTTATCTGCTGTGTACACTTATAAATGAAAGCACAAAAACTTAAATATCCAAATTGTTGGATTTTGCAGAGGATTAATTCATTTTCCACATGTATGAGCTAAGCTCAGAATTATCTCCTTGTTTTCACAATTAATTAGTATTAGGCCCAGTATGTAAATGAGTATGAGAAAAAAACATAAATTCAATGCCATCAAATCATATTCCTAAGAAGAACTAGGACTGGTGTATCTGTATGTTGCTAGTGTGACTGTTGCTTGTGTTCTTACTGAATTAATCTTCGTTTATCTGTATTTGGAAATGAAAAAAAAAGACATAGGAAGGTAAATATTGTCTTAGACTCTCTGAGATTCTTCCCAGACCAAGGAGTGCTGAAAATATCAACACAGAGCATGAAATGATTATTGTTCTGTCTTTCTGAGTAGATCTTTCCTGGATAAAATTCTGAGCTAACAATTAAACTTTTCTTAATAGCCTTTCTATTATATTTGCAACAGAACTTTCAGTATAGCTTCTGTACACCTTTGAGACAGAGCATTTTAACAGCCAGCTTCCCTGTAATGAGTATCAAGCAGTAAGATAGCAACAGACTGTTCATTAGCAGGAATATTTGTATATGAACCACAGCTTTTGCAGTAAAGTACCTCAAACAGTTTACAAACACATTGGTATTGAAAGAGAAAAATACTTATGTCCATTAAAACAATTTGGAGGAGTTTTCTCTGACAATATTTTAGAAAACACCTTTTAACTCACTGAGATTTCTTTGCATATATAGAACATACACATTCTTTGAAAAAGAAAGACCACATTTCCTCATGCCCTTTTTGTTCAACATTTCATTTCTACTCTAGCCTGTTTCTTGTCAAAATGCAAGCATATTAGCACTTCGTGTACTATTTTATGTACTGTGAAATGTAGAGAGCCTATTGGCTGAACCCTCAGGTTAGAAAAAAATATTTAATTTATATCATCTTTCTGAACTCTTATTCTGAAATGTATTTTCAAAATTAAAACATCTGTTCTTTTCATTCATCATAGGTTTATTTATTTATTTATGTATTTATTTAATCTATGAGACACAGAAGAGTAGAAAAATCCAGTGTAGTTACATATCTCCCGGCAAGAAAAAGTAAATTCAGAAATTCAGACTATTGTTATCAACTCAAGTTTATTTAGGCAATAGCACATAATTTTAATATTCACAAAATACCTCTATACCTTTTAGTCTGCTGTAGAGATGGTATAGTTTTCCCATCCTTTGAGAACTCTCCACCTTTTTTTTTTTTTTTTTTTTTTTATGTGGAGCAGAGAAAACTGCACTTACAGATTTATTTCACAGATTTCAAAAACCTGTTAAAAAAATAAGATTACTTGATATTGTTCAGGTCACATTTGATAGAAAATTGAGGAAAGCTAGAAAATTTTCCTCTTTATGGGAAAGTTTGTAGCCTGATGTATATAGAAAATATTTTGGAAGGAATATATAGAAAGTTCCTACTTCCCTTTTGTACCTTCCACCTGGCCCATTTCTCTTTCTCTCTCCGTTTTGGAACCACTGTGTAGGCTCATTTCCTTTCAGCTCTTCAACCACTCTAAATATTTACATTGTAATCCAATTATACTTTAGCACTGCAATTAAGGTACATTTCTTTCAAGTCATTATTGAAGATTGGTCAAGCTTTTCAACTTACCCTGGAATTAAGACTCTTTAGTGTGTGTGATGCACCATTTTACTCATTTCCCTAGGAGAGAGGTGCAAGCTGAGTCATTTCAAGCAAAATAATGAGATACACCTTATGGCTAAAACCCTAGGTGTCAGACTTGCAATGTCTCTACATTTCAACACCAACAGTTTCTAAATAGCTTTCTAATTAAAGCTAAGTTTCAAGCCAAGTACTGACATCTCATCAGAAAACGTTATATTTTATGGCACCCTTTGGTTCGTGCTTTCAGGCTATACACCAGTGCATACTTGGGTCATGAATTGCTCTTGTTGAGTATATTACGTAGTAAAAGCAAACTTCTGTAACTGCAGATATTTAGGATATTTCTCTGTAAATAAACTGAAAGTGGGGAAAAAAGTAAATGATATAGAAAAATAACTGAGCCCCTAAAGGAAGTATTTTACTTATGATAATTGTTAAAGTTAATATAAAATGAAGTGCTACATTTTAATTTATGTGTAATGTGTAATAGTAGTTCTATTCATTGTTGTTCATTTGGGTTCTCTTCATCTTTTTAGATGGAAACTCGGAAACGTCTGGCAAAAATAGTTCTAGTTTTTGTTGGCTTCTTTGCTATCTGTTGGTTTCCTAACCATGTGTTATACATGTACCGGTCTTTTAATTACAATGAGATTGATTCATCAATAGGTCATATGGTTGTTACCTTAGTCGCCCGAGTACTAAGCTTCTGCAACTCTTGTGTCAACCCGTTTGCACTGTATTTTCTCAGTGAGAGTTTTAGAAGACATTTCAACAACCAGCTTCGCTGCAGGAAGAAATCTCAGCAAGAGAGATCTGCCAGTTACTCGCACAACTCTTCTGCTGTTCAGATGACTTCCTTGAAAAGTAATACCAGGAACACAGTGACTAGTGTGACACAACTGAATGGGCACAACTTGAAACAAGAAATGTCATTATGATCTAATAGGTGTGATCTTTGACTGTGGAACAAATCTGAACTTTTTATTTGTGGCTTGTAACTCAGATTAGGCTTGCATATGCTTAGATGGTCTAAACACAGGATCTACTGAAGTCTGTCCAATACGAGGTTATTTCACATTTAGTTTTACTTTTAGACAGGCTTGAAGAGTATAGTTTATTGAGAAGACAAAGCTGACTGGCTCCATTTTTTATGTTAAAGGAGATGACAGTATATAATTAACATATAAGAAAAGAAAATAATGGTTTGAATATTAGTATAGCTTATTTAATGCTTGAAAAAGTATAGATTTTCTGATCTAAAAAATATGTATTTTTAAGTGAATATTCATCCAGGCTTATGTCTTACTCTAACAGATTGTTGCATGATTTTAGCTGTGCTGTTTATACAAGCATTTCTCATTAAAGACTTGTAGGCATTTTTGGACCAATTAAGGAGCCATTTGAAGGCATAGATTCTAGTTTCAGATAAAAAATATTAAAGCATCAAGTGCCAGATCTGTGCCTCATTTAAATCTGCCTTGTTTATTCATTTTGGCAGATATAAAGATGAGAGTTTTCTTTTTGGGGTATTTGTTTACTGTTTTCTGTAGTGGTCATATGTTTATTTGTTAAAATTTCATTCTTGTCAAGAATTACAACTCAAAAGAAGAATGTTGTGTGTGACATGCAGAACTCATTGTCTGAATCCTCATTTCTCTGATTTGTTAATTCTGCAACAACCTTGGCTTAGAGTAATTACATGCTTTATATTTGCTACAAGCTACAGATCTTCCTGATATCACTATGCAGTTAAGAACGACACTAAATGGAGTGGAACATTCAGAAATGTAAAGTTCAGAGTGGCTTTTTCAAAGGGTCTGTGGCAAGGCATCCTACGACTACAATAAACTTAAACCAATATTAAAATTAAAAAGCAATAATAAGATTGTTCTGAAATTAATTGGCTTGGGGACCAAGTCTAATTTAGTATAGTTATGAACAGGAAGTTAGGTACTCACATGCATGTCTATGTTTGAGCTGAAATGAGATACTTCTTTAAAGTGAATTTCCCTGTTATCATCTCTTTCTGGGTTTCAGTTTACATCTCAGAGTAGTCAAATTACATAGAAACCAGATCACATCCAGGCAAAACCAAATTAAAGGATGGCCTGCAGAAACACACTACGTTCTCTGACCACTAATGATCATCCAGCCCACGGGACCAGGAAAGCTCTAATCTGAAATAATGCCCAAGTGAAACATAACCAACAGCCAGCATTGGATGCTCAGTCCTCTTGTACATTGTGTTTACCAGTCTAAAAAAAATGTAAATACAGTTGAAAATCTCACCTTTAAAAGGCGTTTATTTTCCTGAAGACCCTTGTGCATAAATAGCCAATGCACTTCTGAAAATTCTAGCTGGGCTGCCTATAATAAGGATTTTAATTTTAATTTTAATTTATTGTTATTATTATTTTTTATTTTTTGGTGAATCATTTTCCAGTGTCATGAGAAATGCATACCATTTTGTGGTTAGGGAAAGAGCCGTTCTTTGTTAGTATTCTGAGAACCACCTCACAGGTCATGACAAGTAGTCAAATAGACACAATGACTGAAGTTTGTTGCTGCAATGTCATGTAAGGGTTATGAACATTTCTAAACTGTAACATAGCTGCACAAAATCTTGTTCAAATAGATGATGGGGTAGGAGCTGATTCTCCCCTTATACAGCTGTGTAGTGTCATTCTCCATCCTGCATGAGAGGTTAACTGGGACACGGTCTATTCTGGGTCTGAGCTCCAGAAAGTTTTTTTTTTTTTTTTTTTTTTTTTTTTTTTTTTTTTCCCCCTGTGGCCAGTTCATGAGGCAAAGGTGATTTTAGCTCTTTCTTTCAAATTGGATGGAACTGCTCCATCACAAATCTTCTGTTACATTTTAACCTGCACTTCTGCAGCAACTTCTTTAAATTGAATAGTAGAAATGACACTAGAAGTTTTGATTTGTTTCAAAATTAGTTGCAAGCCTTATAAATTCAAAAGCTGAAGTTGTAAATGCAGTGTAGTAGCTTACATTTCCTTTTGTACTTAATAGTGCACTTGCTGATACTTAGTTCCATTTGTAACTCCGTGGAATGAGCTGAAGTTCAAAATTTCTTTACCAGATCCCATAACTTCAAGGATAGTCGTCATCCAACTGCTATTTTTAAAACAACGAGAAGGTATATTGTTAAACCCTTTACATGGTTTGAGCTGGTAAGACCTGTAGTATGTAACTGCTGTAGCCAAAAATGTGTCCACTGTAGACAAGCTCCATACTCCTTGCCCTACCTGACTGAAGTACCTCAATTACTACAGTGGATCCATGGGAGACTTTACATGAAGATGCAGATTGACAAGATTTTGTAACTCTGTCTGGAATAGTTAAGGAAACTGCCATCCATAACTGCGTAATACTGTTTCATCCTCCTGATATCATCCTGATATCAATACTGATATAATCCTGATATCAATACTGTTTCATCCTCCTCTCCATTTCTCCTCTTATCTCCCTCTATGCCTTAACTCTGCATGAGCTAACATGTTCTCAGGACTTCTCTTTACTACACTAAGTCCTGGATGCCAGCCAGAGTTTTCAGTTCCCCTGTTCTGGTCACTCTTGAAAATTTTTTAACTCCAGATATTTTGCATCCACAAAGCACAGAAGCTTGAAACCTTCCTTTCTCAGTTTTCAATGGTTGTCATTGACTGTGGTCGTTTCCCTTTTATTTTTATTTTATTTTTATTTTTCTGGTTCTCTACTTGTCATTTTATTTGGCAATCTCTGTACAATGTAGCATTTCATAGGACTTTTAAAATCCACTGTGGTTTCATTTATTTATTTATTTATTTATTTATTTATTTATTTATATCATTTTAATTTCCTAAAGGCATTTGTCTGATATGAACATTACCAGAAGATACAGTTATATACCCTACCAAAATAAAATAAAATAAAATAATAACCTAGTTTACACTAGATTTGATGCTTATGTTTGATTGATATTCCTTTCATTCAGTGTCTTAAATTGCTGTGTGGGGTATGGACAGTGTGACTGTGCCTTCTGGCAGAACTGCAAGCTGCAACCTGTTCTTCTTAATTGTGTGGGAAAGGTACTCCCAGGTAGACTGTAACTCCTTCTTGTCAGGAAATCAGGACATAATTTTGCTTCATTATTTCCTAAGGCTAATATTCAAACTGGTTTTGATTAAGTAACCTAAATTGTATATGCCTCTTCTCAAATTCCTGTAGCACAATGTGGGAGAATTATTTAATCTGTCTGGAGCTTTGCTAGGCATATTGCTAATACAACATGAACATTTTGAAAGTCTCTGTTACTGTGCTTTCATACACATTAAGTAGAAATACAGCTGTATGTATGATGCTATTCTATTTCCAGAAAACACTGCTTGCTAACAATGAAAGAGATGGTTGTAGGATGGAGTATTAAAAGGAGTATTTTCTTCTAATTTTGGAGTCAAACAAACAAAGGAAATCTGTCAATCAGTTAATAACAACTTTTTAGGTGTTACATTGAGGTCTATGCCAAAATAGTGGTTAAAAGGCCATCTGATTCTTCTTCTGTTGTGATTTTTTTTTCTAATTTTAGAAATATCAGTTCTCTCTTTTTCTCTCTTCTGAGTTTTGCTAGCATCTTTCATCAATTGTTGATAAAAACTACCACACAATCTCTGAAAATTGAGACAACAGAAGTAATTACTCTTTCCTCTGTGTAAGACTTTTTTTTTTTTTTTTTTTTTTTTTTTTTTTTTTCCTAGACTAGAACTAGCTCAAGGTAAGTCTGATAGCATGTTTTCACCTCACCCTATCTGTAATAGAAACACTACAATGCTGAATTCTGAGGATGTCAGTATGGTTAAATTCTCAACAGACCTGAGACCTCAGGTACATTGTGAAGTGATAACTGTCTTCAACAGAACCACTTTAGTTATAATACAGAAAAATGTATTTCTGTTTCAACAGAGACCTGACCCATTTATATATATATACTTTTCTCATTGAAAACAGAGTCACAGAAACATAAGCACAAAAAGAGTAAATTTGGGAGTAGGAGAGAAAAGATGTTTTCTCATAATTTAACAGACTCATATTAAGTTGAAGACTTGCAGTGTTGATTTCCAGTACTGTTTGTTTTGTCATTTATTTCTAAAATAAAGTCTGTGGCAGACTCTTAGTCAACCTTTCAAAGATGTTGCAATTTGAGCCTAAAAATAATTCAAAAATCCACCAGAATGCTTTTAGTATTTGCAACAATCACAAGGCTCTACACTGATGCTTAGTATTACCTTCTACTGGTTTCTTCCCTCTTTCTGGTACCATCGTGAGTTTTCACATTCTCCTCCCTGAGAAAGACTAGAGGGACCCTATCTGCCAGGCCAAAAGACAAGATGGGAGGAGGAAGAATGAGAACAAGGATAGACCAAAAATAAATCTTCAAGTGGCCTTTGCTGGTTCAAAAATTGCCAGCATGACTGCATCTTGGCAAACACAGTTTGAAAGCATAGAAACTTGTAATAATTAGGGCACCCTTGGGATCTGGGGATTATGAAACAGGAAGAAAGATGTGAAAATGTGGCTGCTGTAGCTCAAGAGATGTAGCTTTCCAAAAGAGAATGAAAGTTTTATATTTCAAGTTGTGGAAATACACAATGAAGGTAGAACCGACTACAATTCACTAGTTCATTCAGACACTTCCAGAGCTGGTCTTGGTCCAGTGGGGAGGGGATCTTTCAAAAGCAAACTGACATCACAGCAAAAAATCAAATCTTCTGTGAAGGGAGAAGTCTAAGCAAAGAACTTGAGTCCATACTATATATTACAATATGTTTTGCAGCTGCTACACTGGCAACATGACACCAAAAACATAGTTCACTCAGATCTGTTTTTAATTTAGACAACTCTCTAATCCATTTTGGACAGGTTACCTTCATTTCTGGTTATTTCAGACTTATTTATGACTCCAAGTGCTATTTCTATCTTGGCAAATAGCAGTAATGCAAAAGAATTGTGTTTGCTTTTAAACAAACATCCATTAATGACCTTTATTACCTAAGTCAAAAGGAAAATAACAATATACTGGAGCTGAAAATGTTGGTTTTTTTTTCACCCCCCTTTTTGTCTTTTAGGGTGTATAGTTAAAGGATTGCCATTAAACAAGGTAAATTAGAGAAGTTTGGATTTTATATTATGCTGATACACTTAGTACATTTCTGTAGCATTGGTTTTGAACAGAAAAGTTAAAATCTATACCCTTACTCAGCTAATATGTTGAACTATTTTTAATCTATCAGTAAGGAGAGGGATTTTATTACTTCAGTCTTTAAGCAAGGGGAATCATGTGTAAGTCAGAAGCTCTGTGTCATTACTGGGTTAATGCACTACAAATTCACCTCATAATGGTATTTTATTCAGAAAAAAAACACACTTCGGAGTGAACACAAAAAAGTCTTGATAATGCCTCGCTCCGAAGAGAGCATAGCATAGCAGTTTTCAACACTTTCCATTTTTAGCTGCTCCATGAACCAGTGTGGAGGGCTGTCTGTATTGCTACTGCCCCATGCCTACAGACTGCCAGTGCCATGCATCTCCAACAGACCACCTCCAGCAGAATCGCTGTGCAGAGATGGGCTGCAGCATTCTGCCCTAGTTACCGTAAAGCTGGAGGGTCCCATCTGTTTCAAAAACTGCAGACTGCTATAGAGTAGGACAATTATTTCCACATGGCATCAGAGACAAGATATCCTTGTGGACATTAGCAATTTTGCAAGCCTTGGCTCTACAGCAGGCAGCCCCTCTAGCATTTGTGCCATGTAATGCTTATCTACTGGTCACATAACCTCCCTCCCATTACAGTCCTCTCACCATCCTCCCATTTCATGCCCAAGACATGTAGCAGCCAGCTTCTCACAGTAGCTGGGGACTTGAAGGGGAGAACAGAAAAAGGATGAGAGGGAGGTGCTTCAGGTCTACCCTATACATGCTTGTCCGCTTCCTATATGAATAAAGGAAAATTAGTTCCAACATGGGTGAAAGCTAGCTTTGGAAAGCTAGCTATGCTTGATGTCACTGTGTTACATCTGAATTGCTAAATAAATTATTGTATGCATATAATAAGCATAAAGGGTGAGTGCCTGAAAGTTGCTTGTGTCCTCTCTCCATGCATTGTGACTGTCACTCCTCACACTGCAAACCCCAGACTTACATAAAACCTATAAGCACATCCAAAGGTTTGTCTATCATTGCTGAAAATCTTTGCAAAAGCTGGCATGGAAAACTAATCCTTTCCTGAGTTGTTTTTGGGCTGTTGCTTTTGGGGTCCTGCTATTCCCAGTGACAGCACTGTCTTTTGACATTTCTGCAGGACTGCCCACAGCTGTGCACAGCCCACTGCCCAGGTGGAGCTGCAGATTGCATTCCAGTGTTCAATTACACATAGCGTTTGACTGTATATATTTTTAGATTTGTGAGAGTAGAGTTATACTCAGAGAGATGGGTAGATGAGATGATAACAACAAAATAAAATCAATAAGATAGAAAAGCACTGCCAGTTACAAAATGACATAGTATCCTTATCTTGAAGCATCTTAATGCCTGAAACTAAATACTGCCACACCTCCTTCAGCTTTGCCAGTCTGAGAGCAGTTACCTGATTTCTGCAAAAGAGCGACCATTTCAGCAGAGGTCAGCACATCTTTGTCTGGCCTCGGGAGTCTACAGCAACTTCTCTGATTTGATCTTGTAGCAGAGGAAATATCTGTAAGAGGGAATGCCAGCAGTGGCAAACATTAAAGATTCTGCTGGGCACCTGCTGCAGTTAAATGCTTCTTCCATGTCTAGACACTATTTTCTTTCATTTCCTCTCAGCAAAGACAGATGTATTCACCATATTTTATTGTTATCGCTTTCCTACAGAGTCAGCAAAGAAAACACATGGTTTTCATAGTAGCATTTCACTCAGTGAAGGAATGAGTCTGTTTTAAACCGCCTTTTTACCCACAGGAGTTGTGTAGATTCCTGTGCTTCAATTTGACATCATATCTATCTATGGTTGCTCTAATAGTCTGGCTCAGCTTCTGGGCATGACCATTGACAAAGAAGGGAAAGCTAAAATCACCCTTTCCTCTTCTTTTTTTGGGGGGTGAAATTTCATTGAGGTAGTTATTACTTCTAGGACCAGAGATTCTTCACTCCAACGGGATTTGTCTTTATTCATTGCACAGCACAGATCCTGAAGATAGCAAGGGTCACGTAAATCCAACATTTCCTAATTTTGGAGTGCTTAACTTTGCTAATGACCTTTTACTATGATTTTCTGGAATCTTCTGTGTGATGTTTACAGGGGAAAAGTGTTTTTGTCTGTGTGTGTGGGGTTTATCATTTATTGAAATGAAGTGTCCCAGCCACTCTAATAGCTTGTATCAGACAAGAAGTCAGGCTGCATTTTCCAGCATGATGGCCAATACTAACAAGCTCAAAACCATAATTTAATTAAACATCAAAGCTTCAAGCCAGCCTATAGCTAGGCAGGATTCAGCAGTGCCTGACCATAAAAGCAACTAATAAAGATGCATGCCCAAATAATATTATTAGAACCTGAGCAGAAGCAAATTCACAGTGTGGATCTTTCACCCACAAGTGAAACAGAGAGGAGAGAATACATGCAGAGTACAGAAAAGATACTTTTGCACCACATGTACAAGAAGGCCAGCATGCCAATGATTACACACTGCAAGATTCCTGAATGGGCAAATAAGTTCTTTGCAATTAACCAACTTCACAACTTCTTTTTAATTTTGAACTGACTGTAAAGATGTTTTATGATGGTTTTATAAGGGCAATTCAGTCTGAACTGGGCTAATGAGAAGAATACACTGCTGTATTGTTTTCTACTTTTCAATAGTGTGTAATCAAGTATTGAATGCTACAGATTAATGGTTGTTTGCATGGGAGATCATAGAGTCTGGCCTCCTCTTAGTATTCCCTGTTATCTTTTTCTGGCAGTGTTTGGGTTGTATATGCAAGTGTGATCTAAGAAGTTTCAAGCTAATACGCCCTGTCAACATTCAGTGAAATTAATATATATATATATAAATTAGGTCTTATCTTTACAAAACTGTTATTTACAGTTATTTAATAGACTAATGTGTTATATATAGCTAGCCTGCAAAATCAGATTTTTTTTTTTTTTTTTTAGATGTAGGTTGTTATCTTACAGAAATTTTGAAAATACAAAATGTCATCTGGAGAAATATCTTGAATTTAACTAGCTAGCCTAAGTCCACTTCAGAGTTATCTCACAGGAAATGTTAATCTGTAAGTAACTAATTGCCATTTGACTATTAACATTTCCTGTTAGACTTAAAAAAATAAGCATTTGCTACTTCTGAAGGTTTGCTGAAAGTCATTTTGAGCATGAGTCAAAAAAGGTCATTTCTCCAGACCAACTTTCTTTACCACTTTTAACCTTGCTTGTTCTCCATTGTCTTGTACTTCTTGTTGTCCCTGATGTAGAGAGAGTACTAAGCTTTCTGCTCTATATTTTGGTCATGAAATTAACTAACAGTAACAGATACAAGTCCTTTAAAAGTGCTAAGAATTCTCTGATATAAACACGATTGAGGGTGAGAAAGTGGTCTGGTAAAATACCTCTAGGTGCTTGTTACTGTCCCAGAAGGAGACAGGGAACCTGGGCAGATGGTTTGATGATTTATGGCTGTTCTTACAAATTACATGAACCTCTGCAAGTTCTGATCCTCAGAGTTACCTAGATCCTCATATGTCGGTATCTTACCGGCATTGCTAGTTGCAAAACCATGTCTGGCTCAGGAGATCTCAGAGCTGCAAAAGTCCAGATGCTTAGAAGGTACTTATGGAAGTTATCACTTAGATGCACCCTCTTATACTATTCCCTTGGCATCTTCTTTTGACCACTGCAGGAGACACTACTTTTGGTTTGATCCTACAAGGATCCTGTTGTTAGCCGTATAGTTTTAGAGATGTTAGACACCATTATAGCTTTGGAATAACTGGAAATGATGAGTTTGGAAACATTATTTTGGTCTTACATTGGTGTATGTTGGTGCAAAATAGGAAACCTTACGCTGCATTTTCTAGAAAGGCTTTACTGTATTAAGAATAAAAGTGATAACTGTTGTTTCTCAAATATCCACTTGTTCTCTTTACTTTTCTCACATGGTTATAAGGTCTGCAAATTTAACATAAACTTATGCATGTTTATTTTTGGCAGTGTAAAACAATGATAAATATTTAATAAAGTTGGGATTCTTATATGACTTTATTTACAAATCTTTCAAATAAATACAAAGTTATTTGTTCTATAGAAGCCATACAATTGTTATTGACATTAACAGGAAGTGCATGTGAATACAGAAGGGACAATAAAGTGGTTCTTCAAATGTCTGTGGACTATAAATCAGACCATATGGGAATGAGTATTCATTGCACTACCTCAGCAGTTACCTCAATTTCAGTATAATTTGCTTGTAATTAAATTTTACTTTTGGAGAAAGGCTGCTAAAAATTAAATCTTAAGAGCTTTATTTTTCAAGCTGAGAGCATGTTGGCAAGTGTTTACTATAATAAGCCTGTTAAAAATCCATTTATTTATCTCACTTGGCTTCTAAAAAAAAAAAAAAAGAACATCTAAAAACCAAACCCAGGTGTCCTGAGTTATAATTTTCACTAGGATTGTCTGAAAAAAAAATATTAAAATCCTCCCCAAGAAAACAAATCATACAAAAACAAAACAAAACAAAACAAAACATTTTTTCTTGAAAATGTCACATTTTGTGTGAATAAAAAGGTAATAGAAAATCCATTAAAGTAAATGACAAACTTGTTTTGAATATAACCAAGAAGCCGAGAAAAATGAGATTTAACTTCAGAGAGTCTTTGTTTTTGAGGAGAAGAACAAAATGCCCAAATCATGGTCTCTGGTGTTAGTTTTAAATCTAAGGAAGTGACTGACAGTTCCCATGCAGCAGTGATGTGCAGCAAGCTAAATAAAAAATCAAATTTTAAAGGGTCTGTCCTGTGTATAGAGAATTGTTACTAGAGAATCCCCTTGACATTTAAGAAAATTACATGTCTTTTCTTTCATGTGAAAGATATTGATATGAACAAGAACAATATAGTAATTTGATGAAAAGTGCAGAAAGTTAAAATGGTTATTCCATTAGTGTGTAAGGTGAAAATAAAGATATTTTCTGACAAATTCTTGTATCAGACACTGCTCACCTGAAGACAAGGTAGATCATAACCCTTCATCTTGTTCCTGGAGCTTGTATAATGGCAGAACAAAAAGAAAGAAAGTTTTAAATGAAAAAACAGTTTCCCCTCTTACTGTGACAAAAATTTACACAACAGATATAGACCCTGGGTACACTTTTCATTCATATTAAATATATTAAAAGTTTTCCTATTTTGTAATTTGTCTTTAATGAAATTTTGTTGGTTCAATGGCTGTGCAGATTGCTCATAAAGAACATAGAAAATAGAAAATATTGTAGGTGGTGTGAACAATGGGACAATGCTGATTTTGTAGTGTATCTATTATATACTTTGCTTAGTGGCAAACATGTCTAGAGGGATAAAAAAACCCTCACGAGCTGTAAACACATAGACCAGAATAAGTCATGTAGCTGATACTGCTGAGTAGACACTCACATAGTCCTGCTGAGGCCTTCAATGTTTTTCAAAACGTGTTATCTTAGGGGACTGGTCAGAAGTGGGGACAGCTAATAACACAAGACTTGTCAGAATCATAGAACCATTAAGGTTGGAAAAGACTTCCAAGATCATCTGGTCCAACCATCCCCCTAGCACCAATATTGCCCTCTAAACCATGTCTCTAAGCTCCAGCTCCAACCTTTCTTTAAGCACCCCCAGGGATGGTGACTCCACCACCTTCCTGGGCAACCCGTTCCAATGCCTGATTGCTCTTTTTGAGAAGAAATGTCTCCTAATTTCCAACCTAAACCTCCCCTGGAGCAATTTGAAGCCATTCCCTCTAGTCTTATTGCTAGTTATCGTTGAGAAGAGGCCGACCCCCAGCTCTCCACAACTTCCTTTCAGGTAGTTGTAGAGAGCGATGAGGTCTCCCCTGAGCCTCCTCTTCTCCAGACTAAACAACCCCAGTTCCCTCAGCCGATCCTCAAAGGACTTGTGCTCCAGGCCCTTCACCAGCTTTGTAGCCCTTCTCTGGACCCAGTCCAGGGCCTCAATGCTCTTCTTGTAGTGAGGGGCTCAAAAACTGAACACCGTACTCGACAGCAAAGTACAAGGGGACTATCATAGATCACCTCCCTGGTCCTGCTGGCTACATTATTCCTGATAGCCAGGATGCTGTTGGCCTTCTTGGCCACCTGGGCATGAACTTGACAGAACCCCATGAAATCAGAAAAGTATCAGTCTCCAGATGACATAGTAAATATATTAGATATTAATTTAATTTTAATATAAAAGTTAATTATTTTGATTGAAATATTAACAGAATACTTCATCTGGCTGTAAGTATTCATCCAAACACAGGCTAGACACATCTTCCTGTACTGGTGCTGACACATCTTCCTGTACTGGTGCTCCTTTTAAATGCTATCCACCTCTCCTAGCACAGATGTTTAATTCACCTTCTATGGAGTGTGTTGCACTGTAGATGTCTATGCCCTCATCTAGAATAATGCAGAGCCTGAATGCCTGGTTGTTTATATAGTACTGCAACTAGAAAGGAGGTGCTTGCTTGTCAGTCACAAGTGAACACTGGTTTCTGTACACAGTGCTCCTTTGTCATCATCATAATCATAACTCTCTATTGTAAAAAATGAAATGAATTGAAATAATATAAAATAAATAAACATTTCTGCTTATCAAAACCCCATAACAGAGTAACAGAGGAATCCTATGACATGATCTACAAATAGTGTTTTTTTTTTTTTTTTTTTTTTTTTTTTTTTTTTTTTTTTTTTTTTTTAGTAGAGGAAGGTGCAGCCTCTATAAGACCAGTGCTGAAAGCAGAAGTGGTGGGATTTCTCAGAGGATACTGTAACATGACCATGATGGCAGACTCATTTTCCAGAAAGAGAAGTTCCTCTGACATGGAATGGGGAAATAATCTAGGAGAAGACAGTGGGAAGGTACCAGAGAAGAAATCCATAAGGATTCCCAAACCAGTAAGCAATACTCTGGAAACCTGACTTGGTTTCATCCTGGGAGTTACAGTTCAGAATGAAGTGGACACGCACTTCATCAAGGACCTCAATGTATTTTTTGGGGTATGGAGGACGATAAAAGGTTAATGCCGTAAAGGTACATACACATCTTCCTGGTAGGGGAGACCTTTCTTTAGGAAAATGCATAGCTACAGCTTGGCATGAACAAAGAGGATGAATCTGTTAAAACATCTGCCATCACAGAGTTCAAGCAGAAGTGGAACTTCTCCCTCTCTCTTTCAGGGAGCACTTAAATGTCATGCTCCACAGATGGACTTTTCCATTTTATTGGATATTCTGATGCTGTGACTGGATATTCTGATACCATGAGAAATATCTGGAAAATTTTGTACACTGCAGTATGTTCTATAGCAGTCGAGAGATTTTTTTTTCTTCCTAATTAAATTCAGTGAGTTTTTCAGTTCCAAGAAAGAAGGGGAAAAAACAAACAGCAGAAATTAATCTTTCATGTAGTAGTATGATAGAAATACCTTAAAAGAAAAAACGAGGAATATGATTTTCACAGTCTGCTCTTACAGCCCCAGGCTATGGTGATAAATAACATTTTGCTTTTTTTCTCTTCCCCATTACTGTGGCAGTGTTAGTGTTGTTCTTTCTAGAAAAACTCCATGGTACAAATAAAAAGATAAAACCACTTTTTCCATGTTTGGAGCTGAACATAGAAAATTAGCTTGAAAAATCAATGGTCCTCATAAGATTATAGTTTTCTGGAGTGGGGAAAGGAGACATTTGAGAACAGCCTTAAGTTTTAAGAAGTAATATATGAGACTTCACAGGCTATGCAGTATTAACTTTACCTACAGAAAGTTTGTGGTTCTTAGGAAGGCAACTTAAGCGGTTCTTACATACATCCATGCTTACAATCATCTGTGATATGCCCTATGTGGCAACTGGAGAGTGTAGTATGTGCCAGGGTCTTGTACTGTTATAAAGTTGAGATAAGGGTAGGGCATTCACCCTGACCTGGAAGCTGGAAAGTGTCAGGTAATACAGACATACTCTTACAGCACTGGTATTTATTATTTCAGGAAGAAAGAATACAATACCATTGGGGCTGGTCTCTAAAACACTAATACTTCATATATATGGTAATTAAGAGGGAAATTCTCTTTTTTTGTGATCATGTTAGAAAAGAATGATAGGTGTCTGTGGTAGGACCCTTACTGTAATTTGGATGAGCACTTTATTGTAAGAAAGAGAGGGAAGTAGCTGAGAGGAATCATAAAATAGAGTCATGGTAAAAGAATCATAAAATACTATTATTTAGTTTTAAAAGTAAATCCTAGCATTTTATATCAACAGAAGAGAGATTTGTTTTAAAGCCTTGATGAAATAAGACATCGCTATCTCAGCCTGAGCAGATAAAGAAAATTTCAAGGGCAGATTTCTTTTTTTTCCAGTCTTTACATCTAAAAACTCACTGGTACTTGAGGTACCACAAAAGGTTAAAGATCCACAGGCTCCTGGTACATAAATATGACTGCCTTTTGTGCTGACCAGATCAGCCTGATTTTGCTCCAAAAACTACCCTGATTGTGAGCTTTGGTGACCACAATAGGCATCCCATCATGACCACCAGTTGAAAACTCTGGAGAGAGAGCTAGCTTCTGCTCAAGGCAGTCAGGCATGCAAGATACGAAGGCACCAATGTGCTGGTCCTGTGGGCCTTATCAGGCTGTGTGGGCAGGCTGAGTAGACCTCACACTCCTTACAAACCTCTGCTACCTCTTATGTTACACACAGATTGGGAACTGCACATAGCTACACTGTGCCTCCTACAACTCCCTTCTATAGGTACACCTGACAGTCACTGTCCTTTTCTATCTTTGGGTATACTGTAAGAAAACAGAATCAAGGTCCATGACAAGTCCAAACACTCCCTTAACACACACATGCACGCACACATGCATGCATGCACACACTAATAAGAAGAATTAATAGTAAATGGAAAGTCTTGCTGAAAATGATAAAGATCAGGAGTGATTTAAAACATTTGTACTCCGGCTCTATGTGCTCATATAACAGTGCTCACCTAGTCATTCATCCCATCTCAGGCAGTTTTAGGTGTGTTATAGTGCTAAGATGTTCCACCGGTCCAGCACGAACACAGACATGACAATCACAGCAGTGCAGTTTTTTCCTGGCCATGATGTGTTTTAAGATCAGTGGTCTTCCATTTCATTTCCTCTTCTTTCAGTGGCTTATCTATTTATCCTGCAAATATGTGTGTATAAACAATATTTTTGAAGGTGCCCACTCTTTGTTGGCATTTTAAGTAGCACAATGAAACAAATGCTAATAAAAACAATTCTGTGTTATCTATTTCTGATCTCTGGGTGTAATGCTAGGGGAATGTTTTAGTTACATCCTACTCAAAATATCTCTTCACAACTATTTTCTTATCGTAAATGTTGATGTATTCAATGGCTCCTTTTTGTATGCACTGTGACTCTTGATGTGTGATGATGTGCTCCTCCCTGAGATTGGTTTGGTCATTGCCTTGCTCAAACACCGGCCTTGCTCTAGCAGATAGTGACTACAGTACTAGTTATGCTTGAGGCCTTGCTCATACAGAGAGTAATTTGCTATGGGTGCTTTATAGGGACATCTTAGCTAAGCAACATAAAGGACTGCACATATAGAATCCTTTAGACATAAACTGTTGACCAAGTCTGGGACTAAGATTGGATTCAGCTACATTTATGCTCCTTACCTCCTTGTCTCAAGGAGTTTAGAAAGCAATGGCAGGGGGGTGAAGGTGGAGGGAAGGGGGACGGGGAGGGGAGGGGGTGCATGAACCTTGTGACTTAATGGGAGGTCCTCCCTAACAATCTTATCTATCCCCATCCTCTATGCAGTAAATTATTAGATGTGTATCTTCCCATCATTGAATCTTTGTGAACTCATATAAGTTCTAGTTAATCAATACTTTATATCAATAAACCACATTGCTGTTTCACTCTTCTGAGAGAAGTGTGTTTCTCATCTGTGACACAGTGGCTTACCATCTGGACCAATGTCCTGGTTTCAGTTAGGACAGAGTTATTTTTCCTCCTAGTAGCTGGTAGGGTGCTATGTTTTGGATTAGGATGAGAAGAGTGCTGATAACATGCTGATGTTTTAATTGTTGCAGAGCAATGCTTACACTAAGCCAAGGACTTTTCAGCTTCTCGCTCTGTCCTGCCAGCGGGCAGGCTGAGGGTGCAGCAAGAGCTGGGAGGGGACAGACCCAGGACAGCTGACCCAAACTGGCCAAAGGGGTATTCCATACCACCTGATGTCATGCTAAACAATATATAGGGGTGGCTAGCCGGGGTGGGGGGCGGCTGCTCGGGGTTGGGCTGGGCATTGGTCAGCGAGTGGTGAGCAATTGCATTGTGCATCAGTTGTTTTGTACACATTATTATTATTATTTCCTATCTTAATAAACTGTCTTTATCTCAACCCACAGGCTTCACTTTCCAGTTTCTCTCCCCCATCCCAGAGAGGGAGGGGGGAGGGTAAGCGAAGGGCTGTGTGGTGTTTAGCTGCCGGCCGGGTTAAACCACAACAGCCAATAACAGTGAGGATTGAGTGCCTGAATTTTACTCGTCTTGTGGTTTATTTCTGAAAGAACATTTAATAAACTCAGACTTACTGTCTCCTGTACTAAGCAGACAAGTAGATGTATCATTAAGTTACATAGACATAGGTTTACATTTATTTTCTGAGACATTTCATTTTTTTTTCCCCCTACCTTTTCATGATAAATACTATCTTAATTGGAAGGAACAATGTTGGCCAAACTATGCAGCTTATCTATCTTTTGAAAATATTTTTAATAAAGCTGACAAAATGCTTGATTCCCTGATTCTCTCTAAAACCATTTAATATGGCTGTTAAAAAAGGGTAAGAACAGTATGTACAAAGATGATTATTATGGGAAAAAAAGACAGGGATAAATCAGAAGCCTAATCACTTGTTTTGTTATATTAGCCTTAGGCCAATACTATGCTTCTCCCCTAATGACAATATTCAATACCTAATACATATAGTAAAAAAAATTGTCTCTGGTGTACTTTACAATATACATATCCTCAAATTGTTAGCAGCTGCCTGGTTCTCAGACTTCATGTTCATTCAGCTGTTGACTTACCTGTAATGACTGCCAAGAAGAGGATTGAGTAGTACATACCATAGTTGTTCTAATGAAGGCTTTTCTCTCCAAGATTTTGAATTTCATATTTTGGTTGTAAACCATAATGGATTGGGCTCTTTGGTGACATAGCTGAACAGAATGTGAGGACTGGCCCCTCAAACTTTTGCCAGTTAACTTCCCCAGAATAAAATTTCATGATACACAATTTCAAACCTCACTTTTTCCAGGTATTTTCAACACAGAAGTACTTTTAGGCAGAGTTGTTACTTTGAACTAGTTCTTAGCAGATATTCTGGTTCTGCAGAATCTCCTGAGGTACAGAATGTCCAAAGGATTCTTACACTGGGAACTGACCAAATAGGTATCCAAATATGTATTTCTCTCTCAGGTAGTTCTTCCTCTAGGTGTTTGTCTAAAACCAGCTATCTTGTTATGCAAATGATGTTACTTTAATATAAACACAGAGAAGGCTTAAGCTTATTGGGAAAAAAAATAAAAAATATGAATGGTTGAAATTGGTTGAAATGCTTGCAACCTTGCAAAAAGAGAAAAATTCTCCTTCTTGGATAAATGTATGCTCTTCAGGTATGTTTACAACAATGTGATTGACTTAAAGTAGCAATGGCTCAACCCAGCACTCATGAAATGAAGTGGCTGCAATCCTGCAAGCCATACACAAAAGGACTCTCTCACTTGAAAGAAAGTATTCTCTGAATGCCATATTTGGGGTTTTGAAAATCAGGAAAACATAAGAACAAGTATTAATTAGGTAAGTAGACAAGAAGTTGAAACCTATGAGCTGAGTTTCAACATCTAAATCTTACTTACTCACTGATGTACCCTACCAAGCCACCACTTTCTCTGGGGATTCACAGTGAGTTTAAGTATGGTAATTCTGCAGTTATATTCCTGCTTAATGTGCATAGCATATGCTCTCATCTTATCTTCCATCTGCTGAATTTCATTTAGCTTTTTTAAAGTGTGTATTTCACAAAGTCTGCCAGGGAAGTCAGCAATCCAAGCAGAGTGTGGACCATCAGCTGTTTCCATGCATTGTACTGAATGGTGAATCCAAAATTGGAAACAAGATGTATCTGCTAGAATAAAGCCAACAGTGTGTTCATGATCATCTTGGCCTTTGAGAAAATGACAAGAGCAAATGGGAGGAGAAGGAGAGTGAACAAGTGATTAATCTGCTTGCCAGAAGCTACCTAAAATGGAGTAGAGTAGGTTTTAGAAGACAGGCTAACTGTGGAGACTGAGGAGATGCCAGGAGTCTGTCATACAGTAATCAGGAAGAAGGACAGGAAACTCTGGGCTGTACAGACAAACCAAGAAGTGACTTGGGATCTGTTGGATTGGAAATAAGGTACCTCAGAGGGAAGAGGCAGCAGTGATCTGGGAAACAGGCTAAGGAAGGCTGAAGCTACTCAGTATGTTTGTCAGTAGGCTGCAATCTTGTGTCTCTTGGCCATGCAGAAGCTCTCTTCAAGGAAGACAGCTGTACTAAGAGATCATGGCTCAGTGCTAAACTGTGTAGCACCTGTGGGACTTCTGGCAGCTACTGTAATAGCATGATTTGTTTTCAATTTACTTTCTGTGAAAAAGGTCTAGCTGGGAGACAAGGAGGAAGGTTGCTTATTTCTAGGTGATGCTGTCTGACTCCTGCACCACTCTTTGGTGGTTTTCTATCTTGAAAACAACTGGGCAATGTCAGGAAAGAAAATCCGTGTGTCTCAGAAAAGCAGCTAGAAAATAATTCAGAGGAGTGAGAGGAGCTCTTACAGCAGAAAGCAGACATATAAGTGACAGAGAGAATGAAATTCAAGGGACCAGAGTGAAATAATAGCAGCTCCTGATGAAAGGATCCTGTCCTTTAAAGAAACAGAGGGAACAGAGGAGATCTGCTTTCACACAATTAGTTTTAATCACCTGACCTTTGTTCTTAGATTTTCTCTGTATAAAGAAGTATTTTTTTTGCAGCGCTAATGTTTCCTTCTCTAATAAAACTAATAAAAAAGTAATAAAAAGTATAAAAATATAATAAAAAAATAAATTAAAATAATAAAAAAGTATAAGCTGGAAACACTATTATAAAAATACATAATATATATATTTATGTTATATATATATATATATTAATCAGCAAATCTGAACCCTCTGGGATCCATGCTCCAGGGAGCATTCAAGTATTTTCCACAGCAACTTCCATGGTGGAGACAGAGGAAAGTATATCTGACAATACCCCTCAGAGAAGCAGGTTCAAATAACAAATTGGACAGGAATCTTGTATGCCTTTGCTGTATGCTTTAAATTCTGGATCACTGGCAGCTTCTCACTATTAGTGCCTCCTACTCATTTCCCCTGGAAGGTGAAGGATGTGTTCAGAGAAAGGCTCTTGGATGGGGCTCCATTGACAAGACCAAAAATAGCCAGCTGGCAAACCTTTCAGATGTTTAGATCCTGATCATTTTATTGCTGCCAAGGCACTTACTATTGGGAGGTCCCAGACACACCTCTCAGAAGAAATGTAGATACTTTTGGAGTTGAATGGTGATCTGAACTTTGTGATCCTGGGACCAAAACTGTAGTAATTTAAGTGGCAAATTTGGGTTCCCATGTCCTGTCTAGGACTTAACCTTGAAGTTTCACATTGCCTTTTGTTCCTGTACTGGCAAGTTGCAAAGTCATTAGTTATTTAAATAGCATAAATTGGTTGGCCTTGTACTCATCTGCCTAAAAAAGGCCTGCCAGGCATCTAGCTAATAGCTAGCTCATAATCTTTGGATTATTGCAGGGTCTCTTTTCCATTTCAGCTCATTCGTTGAAGCAGTACAAATTAGAAGAAAGAATCTTCAAATGAAAATTAGTTTAAACCTAGTCTAGGTAACATCCCTGCCTATGCCACTTGCATTGAAAGAAGATTCCAGCACAGGAGACAAGTGTAGTTGTGCTCTATGAGTTCCTACCTGGTACAGCCTTATAGCTTCTAGTCATCATTCCCCGAGTAAACACTTTTCCGTGAAAGAGGAAAAAATTCTGCTAAGCATAAGTATCAGGAGATTATTTTTACTAAAATACATAGAACATTCTGGCAACAATCCAGCAACAGTTGTTTCCTTTTGCTTAAGAAAAAAGTTTTATAAACACAGAATTATTTTGAAGGTTCAGCAAAAATCAGTGCACTAATTAAATACCAGCTTATATAAATGATTTCTAAGGTTCAGCAAAATTCATTTGACTAATTAAATACGAGGCTATGATAATTATGGTATTAATACTGTGGTAATGAAAGTTTCTAGTTACCAATCTAATGTCAGTATGAAAAAAATATAAACCTCTTTGAACAGAGAAAAGTGAGTTTTAGGAGAAAAAAACATGCGAAGCAAAGGATGTGGTGTCATCAGTGGACTGGCTCAATTATTTAATAGAACAATACATTTGAAATGAGAGTTTGGAAGTGCCGGTAAAAAATTCTTTCCTGTGTATCTGCTGTGTTGAATTCATTTACTTGAAAGCTGGTGCTGTCATCTGCAACCATGAGACTCATAAAATAATAAGTGGGTAAAAATGATCTAACAAGTTTTTTTAATTGTCAGTGCATTGATGCTGATATTTCAGACTTCATTATTCCAGTTTTGATTTTTTAATACTTCAGACAAAGGTTCCAATGAAAAAAAATATCATGTTATCAAACCTTAGAGAAATGAATGGAAGACAGGTAGTTGTTGGACAGAACTAAATCAGGCCACTTATTTACTTAGAAAGGAATTAATGACTTTGCCGGGAAGTCTTTCTGCCTTCATGGAAGACAAACTTCATCTCTTAATAACAGAGAAAATACATTTCCTTGCTCTATTTCACACTAGCTACTTTATTTATTTATTTTCTGTTGTGGACACTGAGTTGTGGCCAAGGACAAAACCCCAAAATGTTAAAAAAAGCCATGTAATTTTTACTGAAATACATAGCATATTCTGGCAACAACCCACGAAGCAAGGGATGACATAAGAGTAACATAAGTAGTTCTTGTCAGCTTATCAGCACAAGGTATATGCTTGGTTTCCTATTATTCTTTACTACAGCCTGCTGATTCATGTGACAGCTGCAAGACCACTTTTCCTTCACAAGGATTAGTCATTGTGTTTCAGCTGTGAAAACTGTGAAAATGCCTTTTTTCTCCTGATGAAAGCAAGGCTCAAGGAACTACTAACTCAAATGAGAACTTAGGTGTCCTTTCCTCACCAAATTGCTTGCAAATGATGATAGAAAGACAGGAAAACTCATTTTCAGTAATGTGATAAGAAAGAGCTAAATTAATGTATATGCAATTACAGAAAAGAGGAGATGATTATAAATGAAATATCTTTCATGTAGATTGGAATATGTAGATCTGCTTTGATGAGTTAACAAAATGTATTGCCTTTTCAGCACAATATTCGTTGATAATAATATTAAAGGGATTTGATTTCTTTGGCTGGGAAGAAAGCCAATCCTAATCACAGGCACAATAAATTTGCTCTAATCCCCTTCTGCTTTTTTTTTTTTTTTTTTTTTTTTTTTCCTCTCATATATTTGTACAACAACATTTCTGCACTGTCTAGTCATTTATATGCATTGTTAATCCAGCACAGTCCTCTACAATGTATATTATTTTATTCTATACAGGCCCCAAAATGGTTGCAGCAATCACTTTCTTAATTACATTATTAACCACATGGATACCACATGTTTTTTTTGAGATCATGAGTTACTAATAGTCACTACAATTATTGTAGCCAATAGTGAATAGAAAAAGACAAAAGAAAGGGGAAGAATTGTCAGAAAAAGGGAAGAGAATGAATTAGAGAGTCATCCTAATGGAAGGAAAATAAAATTGATTTTAAAAATCTGTTTTATCCCTTTTATATATTCCTCTTTGGCTGGTGGAAATCATCATAGCTACTTCACAAAAAATTGAGTTATATCATCTTATGAGAATTTGGGCATAAGGGTAAATCATGAGCAAGAATTATTTGCTTAAACATATTTAATGAACCTTTTAACTTCCAGAATGATTTGTATAGTCAGGAAATCTCTAATTCAGACTTTTCGTAGGCTGAAATAATACTGTTTGTGTCTTGGGGTGAAAAGAGATATATATAGGAGAAATCTGAAAGAACAAAAACTAAAACAAACTTTAAAGGCCTCCTTAGTCTATTCTTTCTAGCTGCAAGTTTAACCACTGATATTTTATCTCTGATAAGGAGATATGAAGTCTAGCTTGAAATAAAAGGATGAATCCAATCACTATGATTTCATGATCTGTCTTGTGAATGAGCACCATTGACCTGATGTTTGATACACTATTGAACTTTTGAAATTTAACCTATTTCTTCCTCATATGAAGAGTAACTTATTTTATCCTCTAAAGTAAATAGAAAAACTGGTTTCTGTTCTATCTCAAGCACTGAATTACATGATCTTTGTCAGATTTGTCTCCCATTATTTTGTGTCTGAATAAAGAAATAAATCAGAGAAGTGTCACTGTAAAACCCTTTGATTTCTTTATCACTCCTTAGGAAAATATTGTTAGCTTTCTGAATTATATTCATTAAAACATTCATTTACACACCTCTTCTATATTCTTGAATTTAATTGAAAAAAAGAAGACAATTTAGAGGAAATTAAAACAAAACAAAACAAAACAAAACAAAACAAAAAACTTACCGTGATTTAGCTTAGTTTTCATGCTGGAAGATCCAAAGTGGTTTTCATGTTGTTTTCCTAGAAGTCCCTTTTATGAGTAGCCGAGGACTAGGACATAGTCTAAGCCACGAAACATTTCTACAATGTCACCCCATCCCACAGCCTCACATAGCTTTCTCAGAGGAGATGTACCTTAAGAAAGAAAAAAAGATTTAAACTGGAAACACCATACTGCTGACAAAGGACTGTCCTATTAAATGCCCTTCCATTCCCAAGAGTTTCTTTCGCTGTAGTTGCAGATGTGGTCATAGCTCCTAAAACTTTGTATTTCCTTGTACAAATCTGCTGATAGCTTCTTACATCATGAATACATGAAAATGTGATTCCAAGGAACTGCACATATAGAAGAAAAGAATATTAAGGCACAAGAGATTATCTGAGTTAATCATTATTTCCTGTTTATAAGAGTGAAATGGAAGTCAGCATGGACTTAACATGCATTTGGCATCTCATGTTAGACCTAAAAAGCATTTGTGAGGATCCAAAATAGTAACTGCAGAGGGAAACACCACATGCTGTGCTGTGATTCAGGCCAGCCTGGTTTCCATGATGGCATGCATCTACCACCACCTAAGTAAGGTGGGAAATGAAGGTCCCTGTATTCTTATCCAAGAGCTTAGATTATATTTAACATATGAGTATTTCCTCGCAGTGTGCTGGATCTAGCTGGGATGGAGTTAACTTTCCCTGTAGCAGTCCATATAGTGCTGTGCTCTGCATTTGTAGCTAGAACAGCAGTGCTGAGTCTGCTGCTGCACAATACTGGCACCACATCAGGACTCCCTCCAACCCTGTCAGGAGACAGCTGGCAGGGGGTGAGCAAGAGATAGGGAGGAGACATCACCAGGGCAGCTGATCTAAACTGACCATATTATGTCACACTCAGCAATATAATGTGGAAAAGGGGAAAGACTGGGGTGGGCTCTCGTTATGAAAAAGTCTGTCCTCCCAAACAACCACTACATGTATTGAGGTCCTGCTTCCCAGGACGTAGCTGAACATCGCTTGTTGATGGGAAGCAGAGAGTGTTTCCTCTCTCTGTGTTTCCGTGCAGGCTTTGCTTGTGTTTAACCTTGAGCTCTTTTCGTTGTATTTTCTCCCCCTTCTCCTTTGAGGAGGGGGAATGAGAGAGCAGCTGTGGTGGAGCTTGGCTGCCCACCCAAGTAAAACCACCACACACAGTTACAGGAAAGATGGAAAGTTTTAACCATGATTTAAGGGATATGTCTTATCTTCTTTTGTTCTTTAGTACTGTTTTTTAAAAGGCACACTTTACACATATGATTTTGTTAAATATGAAGACGAAGCAAATCATGTGGGTTTTCTTTCTGCTCTGATCATAAAACCTGTGACTTCCAGAGATACTTATGTTGAAATATGACAGGGATCCCAAAGAAAATAGACTCATCTCTAGCTTTTCTCACTCCAATAAACCAATAAACTCAACTTTTGTGTTTGTCTCTATAAAGAAAATGACTTCAATGATTTTTTTTTTTTTTTTTTTTTTTTTTTTTTATCCATAGGAGGCAGTATCTCCAGCAGCAAAATACCTTTTAATCTTTTTTATGAACACGTTTGTGTGGAGTTTGAGGAACTGAGTAAGTGGAGCTTCTTCTTACAAAATTAAACTGTGAATAATACCTAATGCCAATTCAGACTACAAGTCTGAATTCTGGATTACACTTAATTACATTAATCGCTGCTGTTCCATTACTGTCTACACCAATGATAAAATCTTGACTTATCTACATGAATAATTGCTGGTTGTGATAAAGCATCTGACTGAGCTTTTGAAGAAGAATACTCTTGTACATGAAGCTCAGGTGGCTGTTGGATCTTATTGATGATTGTGCAAAGTTCAGCTCATGAACAAGTGCTCTCTGATTTGCTTTCTGACAAAGGAACTTAGGCACAAATACTCTAGCAATGCTTTCGAATACTGTGGAGCTTGCACGTGTTATGAGTCTAAGTTATGCTCATAACACGTGCAAGTTATGAGTCTTGCACGTGTTATGAGCACTGGAAATTAATTTCTATAACTTATATGGCCAATTTAGTTATCAGCTTTTCTCGTTATGAGTCTTAAGACAACAGCTCTTTCTGATAGCTTGGAATAATAAGCAGCTTCACAAACTACTAGAAAGACAGTATGAAGAATGATTTTAAACATTTTGGAATGCACTTATACCTCCCAAATTATATGTAGATTTGTTGCTTTTCGCCTTAACAATCAAAATGCCAGTCAGTAATACTGCTTTTCTTTTTCTGGAGATACCTGTGGCAACCTGTCTACCTTCTTTTGCATGACTGTCTGTTAGAAATAACATTTATCTCACCTCTAGACAAAGGTTGCAACTCCACATACTAGCATTAGGACCTGCTAACATCAGGAGCAGTGCTTGCATGTTACCCTGTGATTGCCCAGTCCTTGCTTCCCCAGCTCCAAAGGAGAAGGGCAGAAGGAAGACGAGGGTAGCGGAAGTGGTACCCAGTCACTCAAAAGTCCATTTTTTGTTAAGGCAGGGGACTTAAAATGCTCCTTTATGCTTTGAAAAGCAGAAGAGAATGGTTACCTTGCGTTGTGTTTTCTTCCTCATACTGTTATTCTGACCATTTTTAGGTGCAACTACAGTAAGTGCTAGCATATTTGAGATATTAAAGTGTGAATGGAATAGGTGGGTGTGACTGCACATGGCTTGAAATATGTGGTTGTAAAATTGTGATTAATTTGTGGGGTCAATATTCTCAGCTAATGCTGCAGTGGAGCTGTAATATATTCCTTACAGTATGGTTTTCAACATGTGTAATTCCTTCACCAAAGGTAACTTATTACAGACTGAACCTAATGCTTGGTAGAGTGCAGGAGTATTAATTTGCAAGTATTAAGCATCAAAAAGTGAATGCAAAATGAATGAATCCTTAGAGTATCATTCAATTATTTCCTTCCAATTTCTGTATACCTGGACATCTATTGTTGCCTCCTGCTGTAGATGATATAAAAAGGAGAAGATCTCCTTCTATTCAACATGTATACACAGCTTGTTGATTCCTATTTATGACTAAGTTCTTATTTGCTGTAAAAAAAAACAAACAAACAAAACAACAACAACAACAACAAACTTGAAGTGAAAATAGAACCATACAGTCAGTACTGCAAATAACTAGAAGGATGCCCATTGATTACCTGGAATGAATCCTCAGCAACATGAAGCTCATCCTTGGTGCAGCTCAAGGATATAGTTTTAGTACCTTTTGCACCAGTTGCATTACCAGAATTATTAGCATATCAAGCCGACATTTGCTGTTAATCTGTGTTTGTAAAATGCCTTAAGTTATACCAGCAACAGCATCCCAGTATGTGTGGCAGTATCAACTGAAAAATCCAGTGTCCTATGGGCTCCAGTTCCAAATCTGGTCATCATTTGTTGAGGTCATCTCTCTGTCTACATATACTACATATATATAGATGACTTTGCATCCTCACCTGGATCCTGGAATGAACATAATTTAGATTTCTCGGTTGCAACCTTTTAATTTTAGGCTGAAGAACTTCTCTATAGCAAAATCATACCCCTATTATTTCAATAGAGCAACAAGCACCACATCTTTTTGCAATTGCAACAATGTTCTGTTTCTTTTGTTGTTGCTTTGTCTTTTTGTTGTTGTTTGATCATAAATTTGGTCAATTCATAAGATGTAGACATTTCACAAGTGTTATTCTTTAGTCCATGAATTAAACACTTTAGTTATATCTGATCTTATTAGTATTAAGTACATAAGACATTGATGTTGGTAGCTTATTTTTGCATTTTGAAGCTTTGAAATGATCAATTTCAGGTGAAAACTTGAAATATTTGAATGTTTTTCCTTGACATCTGGGTGATTTTTTCAAATAGTGAAATGTGGAAACAAAAACAATCAGAAAGTTTATGTATTACACCACACCTACTCCAATGCCTTAGTTCATTCCTTCTTGTTTCTGTAGAAGTTAAAACGGGGTAGGGAGAAAACTATATTTGAGGTTTTAATACACCTTTATAAACTGTTAAATAGTATCCCATGTTTTGTTTGATTCTTCTTGATTTTGTTAATTTGGTGATATAATCTTAGTTACATTTCACTACAGTATTTTTATAAAGAATTGTATTTGTCTGAAGAGCAACCATTTTTTTGGTTGTTTGTTTTTTGTTATTGTCCTCTCATGTAATGCCATAATCCTCTGTTATTTTAAGACAATGTTCTCAGCAAGAGACAAAGAATATCACAAAGAATATCACAAAGAATAATCTCCTGGTGAGCAAAAGCAAAAGACCGATTTCTCTTTGCAAAAGGCAAATTCTTTTCATGGGGTTTTGCTCAGCATAACAAAGGGAGCCATAGCAACATAAGTAAGCATACACATTTTTGTTGTTTCAAAAGCTATAATTGACCAGTAGGGTTGAGACAAAATTAAAGACCAAAATCACTAATGTTCAAAATTTGCAAGCAAAAAATGTGATGTTACTTCAAGGTTTGGATTCAGACTTCACAAAAATTCATGGATAAAGGTCACAGATAAGTACATTTGAAATCCTTAGGATTTATGCCTACTTTATATCAGATTTAAAAACTAGAAGTGTGTGTTGTGAAATACAAGACTTTTTGCAGAGTGCTGGATATTTGGTGATAACTTTCCTAACTTCTGGAGGTTTGATGAATTAGAAAGAAAATCTGCCATTCTGGCTATTTTTGCTTATATTACAATTCTGACTAACAATCCAGATATTTTTCTATAGACAGGCTGTCATGACACCAGCATCAAATACTATTTTACACCTCCTACAGACCAGATGCTATTCTACTTGGAGAATCATGGTTTGCCTGGGGATAATAAGAGAAAAAATTGGCCTAGATTTAATCCATAAAGACTTAATGGGAGAGAATATTACCAATGGGAGCCATTGTAGCTTCCGGGAGGGTGTTGGTGGTGCGGGAACAAAGAAACCACAACCAACAAACACACACACAAAACAAAGAAGATGGGAAAAGAAAAAAAAGAAAAGAAAAGAAAACAAAACAAAAAAAAAACAGAGCAGAGTATCGGAGTACATCCATTTTGATATATATATATCTATATATATGATATATATCATCTTCTTAACTTGAGATAATAATTTTGTCTGAGTAAGGAAAAAAATAATCTGTAAAACACAAAGCCTTAAGTAAGCAGTTTCAATTGTATTTATGACCTTCAGATTGAAAAGTGACACTTATGCTTGTGATAATTAGATGAGAGCTGACATACAGCTCTCAAACCTTGTCATTAATAAGAAATAACAAGCAAATGGAGTCTGTAGTGCTGGAATTTCCACTGAGGAAAGGAGCACTTTTTAGCATAGTGCGACACAATATTTTCATCAGTAATCAAGAACCAGTTTTAAAATACGACAGCAACAACAAAACAGAAAAGAAAAAACAATGTACATGTTAGACAAAGATGATTCTGAGTGGTAAATAATGAAGGCCAGTCATAGTTTCAAGTTTTGTTAAATAGTGGCCATCCAAATAAAAAGATGCATAAGCATTACCATTTGCAAATATAGAAGTTACCACCATGCTTCTTTTATGGCAAAATGTATTTTCTAAAAAGGTGAGAAACTGAGGATAAAATTACAATGTTAGGGTGTAACAAAAAGTCTAGTGTCACCATTAGTGCCATGAAAATGGAATTATTAAGTAGAAGCATGGCTTCACCTCTTTGTTCCTATAGTATGGGTGTACTTTATGCTGTGGTTATCCATGCTTTCAGACGGATGTTGAAAAATTGCACAAGACTAGAAGTGATGAAAGGTCTGTAACATATGGCTTTCTTTTAAAGAACGGAAGAGTTCACTTTGTTTAGTATAGAGTAGTATATCAAAAGGAAGAGTGAGAACTTGCATAATTCAGTTGGAAGTTTTTCTCCTTCAGAAGCAGAAAGGACTGGGATTATTAAAATTATTTCCAGCTCACTAAAACAGAAAATGTGAAGAAAGTCATTGATCTGGAATCAAAGTTGAATAATTTAGATGAGAAATTAAATACATTTTGATGAAAGTCATAATCAATTATACAAATTACCAAGATACATTAAATATAAATATTAACAAGAAACAGGTAAATATAAGCAAGAACAGTATGTTTATAATCAGAACTATTATTGATTAAGGTCTTTTGACTGAGATTAAATACTTTATAGGAAAGTATTTTGGCCAATTTCAAATTATTGAGGTTAATATGAGAATAACTATGAGAAATTCAAGATGTACTCTAAATCAAAGAATATGGTATTTCTTCCTGTCCTTTAGGTTTTGTATCAGCATTTCTATGTCTATCTTTTAAAACAATTTTACTGTGTATGTAGTAGCAATGCATGAAACAGGCATAAGGGATGTGTATAAAGAAGTAGTGATGGAAAATCTACTTCTGTACATCTCCTGCAATGTCTTTTTCTCTCCTTTCCTCCCTTTCTTTAAAACTCTCAGGGCTCTATCCTAATACTGAGGTTGTATAAAGATGGATTTATCTTAGAAGGATAATAAATCTTTACAGAGATAATACTTTGCAAATAGTTTTATGTCTCAATTGCACTTTCCAGTTCAACTGATAAATCCACAAAGCACATGGCAGGGGGGAGGTTGTTTCACATAATCATTCAAAAACAGCTGTGATATCTAATAAAATCTGGAGATTGATAGTAAACCTACCTTTCCTAATTTCTGCTCCAACATGTAGTAAAATGTAATTTTTAGGACCAAAAAATAAGCTGATGAACATTCAGAACAACACTGTAGATGACATAAAGATCAAGTCACGGGAAATTCTGTGACTGTGGCTTGCTAAGTAGAATAAGTGCAATGCAGAGTTAGTATTTATTCCCCCCAGAAAATGCTGTTAGATAAACTATGGCCTTTATTATTATTATTATTATGTCTCTCTTTTTTAATTTTATTTTTTATTTTTTCCCAAAGCAAAGTTGCAGCATTCTAATTATTAATGAATTCCTTTATTTTCTGAAAGTTTTGTACATGAAGGAGGGCAAACATTTTGCGATGTCTCATCCCAGACTCATACTGGGACCAATCAGGGATACCTCACATGTTCGTATGGTTGTGATGAAACACCTGATTAACTTGACATCATCATCATCAGTGGATATAATGGAAAATTAATGCTTAGGATACCTGAGAACATGCTTGCTCTACTAATGTAGACCAAGGCAAAGAGTCCCTAATTTAACAAAGGACACCAAGGTAACAAGCTACAACAGAAATTCTTCATGGGTATAGCAGGTCAAATCCAGAAATAGTCACAAGGTGCTGTCTCTTAGGCAGGGCAAGGCAGACTTAGGTGAACACAGCCTTTAGAAGTAGCTTTGGTGGACTGGAGTATGGTAGAAATAGTCTGGTGTTTCTGTTGGCATGAAAATCTTCTGGAAAATTTTACCTCACCAGTGTACTATATTGAAGCATCAGGCTCAGTGCTATACCACCTGCAATCTTGATAATTATGGTGAAATTTCCCTCCAAAATGTGCATGCACATAAAATGTATTATTTATAATGCAGCTTTTACATGAGAGCTCCTTGCCTTTATCGCATGCTCTATAATTATACATCTTGTTTCTTTTCAGATCAGTACCAACATTATTTTTTAAGTGTGTTTTCTTTGCTTTCCTTATTCTTTCTCTCTGTTTATCCATAGCAGAGCCAATTCCAAGCTGTATGAAGTCAGCAGAAAGACTACTGCAAACCTCAGAGGAATTTGAATGTGTTTTTAAGAACATTTTAAAGTGAGCCCTCTCTTGTGTTGAAGGATCATTCAATTAGTAGCATAGGAAATAAAAGCTGATTGCTCCAGGCTCTGTCATAGTCCACAGAAAAGGACAGCTTTTCTGAGCAGAGCATCTCATTTGTTCAGATTACCTGTCATGTTTGGGGAGGCATGTTTAGTATGGCATTGAGTAGTCTTGAGAACACAGAATCCATTTTCTTGACTGGTGACAAGCCAAGACCAATTTATACAATTAAAAACCTGCTGATGGAAATGGCTATACATCTTGTTTCCATCACCTGTTTGCACTGATAACATATCCTGAATTAGGTCTGATTTGATTTGATTTCAGTGAATCTGCTAGTGTTAATTTTTTTGTTCCAGACTCCCACACTTCCCCACATACAGCCTGATTGATTTCCAAAGCAGACACTAAACACTTTTTTTTTACCAATGACCCATTTCATAAACCAGTGTGACACAGAAATGATGTCTTAAATAATGTTTTGCTATGTATAGGTTCTGATTGCCATATCTAGAATTGAAGGAAACATTGACAAAACAGGCTTACTTTTTTATTATTATTTATTTTTTAATTTACCATGCCAATAATGATGGCTATTTATATCTACTTGCTTTATGCATTGCTGGAATATCCAGATATAACGTGTTTTTTGTTGTGCAAGGGAAGATGCTCTCACTGTGCTCTACAAAATACGTCTATATCAATCTCCCGGCAAGGCTAAAATTCATGAACATAGTGACTTTTGTTGATTGTCAACAAAACCAGCTAAATTTATCCACATTTCTTTTTGATTATTGATTTATCATTTATGATTGATATAAATAGCTTTGCACATTTTGCCTTGTACTTTCTTTATCATTTGCCATTCATCCTGTCTTATGCAGTCTCAACTTAGATCTACAAATGATTTATGAAGCAAGATCCCACTAAGTCTATATGGATACTGATTTCCTTTTTTTCTCATCACGCCTCCATCTCATAACAAAAGGGCACAGACAGTGCTAGGACTGTGCAATTATACATACCTGAAGATAAATAAAAAGTTTTTCTTTATGCACATAGGAGAATCTTCCCTCCTCTAAGAATGCATTGGAACTTCTACAGAAAGAAGTCTTAGTCCAAGTTAGTGAGTATTTATGTTGTGAACAGAATTAGGATCTAAATGATACATACAGAGGCACAATTTGCTCAAGCAATTAGCCTGAGGATAATGTGTTTCCCTGACTGGCTAAGGGACTCCATGAACTCTGTCTTTTAAATGATATTATCAATATAATTAATATAGATTGAGGAGATGTCCAGAATTATAATGAATATGGTAACTTTTGAGCTAAACAGATAATTATATCAGGAGGAAAGAATTAGCCAAATTGTGTTGGGTTTTGGCAGACACTAACATTGGATAACTATATTCACTTTCATTTGTCCCTAGCTGATACAGGCAATCCAGTCTCCAGAGATGAACAGATGTACAGAGCTCACTCTGTCACCTGGTTCACCATCTTGTCCTTGACTGTGTTCTGTCAATGACAACAAGCTGGTACTGGCAACAATTTGGCATGGAAATTCAGGAATGAAGCATTTGTCTGTACACACAGAAAACATTTGAATTATAGCAATATATTTTTTTCTTACTTTATGTGCATTTTAATAAATCAAATGTCTCAAAATCCAAACCATTAAGGCTTAGCAGGAAGCTCATTATTTTGGATTCAGTGACTATAATTTTAGCCTCTTGGAAACAGTTAAAATTACTGCAACTGCTCTTCATTTGGAAAGCTTTTGAGGCCAATATTCTGCCTGGTGTCCCTCACTTCTGCCTTGGCAGTTTCAAAGTATATGCCAGTTTAGTCCTTGCTGGTGTGCCAAGTAACTAAAGATTATCACCAGTGATTATGTTAATTATAATTATTCTTAAAAAATCTGCCAAAAAATATTATTTATTTGGCAAAGACAATGTGCATACATGTTATAAAATTATAAAGGTCTCAACCAACATTACAAAATCCCTAGAATATGGGATTCTAAACAGAGTCAAGTCTTTTTCAAACAAATGTTTTTTGATAAAAATTTCATAGACGCTCAAAACAAAAATGGTCAAGAAGTAAAATATTGGAAATGTGTTACATATATATATGAGTATATACATGACTCTCTCCTTCTCTCTTCCTTCCTCCCCATTTGTATACCACATATATTATGTTATGGTATATTATTTGTTTGCAATACGTTATATAGCATATAACATAATGAAATTATATATATGTGTGCATATAAACATATGCGCATGCATGTGTATATTATATGTGTGCACTTTGTATGTAAGAATATAGTATGAATAATAATATACTATATATATATAATATTATGAACAAAACATTAAACTTTGAATATATTTAAGGTTTCCTAAATTTATTGATTATTTCCATTTTAGTATCATTTCCTAGCTTTATTCAGAATCACCTATGAAGCTAATTTTTCTATCAATCCTAATGAAAATATATTTTATTATCATTACTATGGACCACTACATGACCTTCTAAGGTACTTGTCCTTTTCAAATGCTGATTGTGGGGTGCAAATTTATGCATGGAAAAATTATTTGTATTAAGTTTACGCTCATCTTCTCCTGATTATGTTTTTACACCTTATTTGGTAAATTAAAAGACAATTTTTGTTGTGCTAATTTTCCTCTTAGTACTTGTATATTTTCCCTTGTAATGTCTCATATCTTTGTTCATATTGTGAGATGGAGTGTCCTACAGCTTCCTTACTTCAGGGAACTGCTTTATTTGTGGATTCATTTTGTTCCAAAAAGAATAGAGATACTATGAGTGAAAATCAAAACAAAATTAAACCAAAATCTGAAAATGAAAGCAAAAAGGAGTTCTCCATTTGATACATGCAAGGAGCTGTTCGTCTTTAGCAGTTGTTAATAGGAAGTAAATATGCTTTAAATGAGCCCCCCTTGTGGCATCCTCTGCTTCTGTCAGGTTTCTATCAGAGGAGTGTATATTTACTTTCTGTAGGCAAAACAATGTGAACTCTACTTTGTTGCTTAAGATTCTTCATGTATGAAAAGAGTTAAAAGAGACAGATTCAGTGAAAGTTATTCAGAATAAGAAATAATTTTATTAAACATTTTCCCAACTAAAATTACTTTATTATGCTATGAAGACTTTTTTTGTAATTAATACTATTCTGACATCTCTCACTTTTATTTTCTCAATGTAGCATTGCAGGTATGGGAGAGTTATGATTTAAAACACTTTGTAGATGAAAGATTTACTATCTTCCTGGACAGTACCACAGAGCTCTTATTGAGTGTTATTACTACTGAAGAAATTGTCTCTTACAGTGTTAAATTCTGTGCTTTCAGAAAATTTATGTGATCCAAGTAACAAGGGGTTCAATTTTGCTTTTTAAATATAAAGCACCTGCGTATAAATTTTTGCTCACAAGTTACAATTCAGTAGTTAGGAATTTTCTGCAAAATGGATGTAGATAATACAGTGAAGCCATAGATTGCTCATTTAAATTTTATTTTTAATTTTATTACATGAGTAAGATAGCATATAACATTAACCACATGAAACATACTTGTAACAATACTAGGTCATTTTTAAAATTTGTAGAGCAAAATAGAATCATAGAATCATGCCACATGGATGATGCTAGAGCATTTCTATATGTCTTGTACTTATATTGTGATTCAATATATGAGTAGGGAAAGGAAAATCATGACTTTTATAAAATCTTAGACTTCGGCCTACCTGTCAAGACTAGTAAATGACTGTTGACTTATATTACAAGCCACTGAAAATAGAAAAGCCCCTATTACACCACAAAAGTATATTGTTTCTTGCTATGGAGGTGTGAGGCCCAAAGGATACAATGCAGCTTTATATGATATCCCCTATGTCCGGATACAATGCAGCTCTATATGATATCCCCTATGTCCCAAGCAAACAGCAAAGTGTCATCTATTTGTTCTTTTAATCTTTTTTTTTTTTTTTTTTTTTTTTTTTTTTT
>NC_048895.1:56329393-56339494 GCF_011077185.1 Oxyura jamaicensis
TTTTTTTTTTTTTTTTTTTTTTTTTTTTTTTAATATGCTCTTTATTTGCTTTTCAATTGAAATTATTTTCAATTTATTTTTAAAAAGAAAATCTATGACAAATGAAAATTCAGTATTATGTCTACCTACAATTTGTAACTGAGAACTATGACATCTGTTTTTCATGGATTTTCATGGATTCTGCAGAGCATGGCTGGAGGTCCCTTTGGACGTCAAGGCAGTCACTAATATCAGACTCATTAGCCTGTGCCTGGTTCAGCAGCTCTCACAGCTGCTGATTTGAACTACTTGGCAACCTGCTGTCACCAAATCTCATTGCTAGTTGCGTGACTTTGCCCTGGGCTGGGAGCTGCTTGTGAGCTGCTTGTGAGCCACAGGATATTAAAGGGCCACAGAACAGCTGTACTGCACCATATCAATCAGTTGCCCTAAATCATATCTTCATCTACTTTCCTTGGTGACTGCTAATGGGAAAAAGGAGTGTTTCATTCCTAATCCTCACTTGATGGAAATCAGTGTCACCGATGTGAATAGAGCTGCACCAGTATGTGCTGGCCCATGCTGTGTTCTGCTCCTTAGAGTGTATTTTTCTCTACATTAATTTTTAGGGAGTTTCACCCCCAAGTAGTGTTTTTATACTCTACATTACTAAAGGCACGTTTTATTTATATGATAATAATGTCCTAGATAATTTAATATAATGTATCCTTAACTTGCAGCATTGGATATTTTATGCAAATAATGTAACCATCATAAAGCAGCACACATAATTTTATGCAAAGAACACTCTAGCTGGTTATTTTAATGTATCCACATGAAAAGCCGTTACTATGATAAGTATACTGGGCTAAATTTTGTTATATATTTCGGAGCCATTTGTAAAAAAAGCTCAATTAAATATATTTCCTAAATTTAGATCAATCACAAAGCTTTTTCTCAAGATGGTTTTAGAATATACAACAAATTTGTGATGTTTGGTATTTCAAAGAGTAACAAAACTCTTTATAAAATATAAAATATAAAAACTTTATATTCCTTTACTGTTTTCATTTGTAAACATGTTGTGTATCTTGAAAACATTGTGTTGATTGTACAGGAAATTATTAATTTCCTCAGTCTGTTTCCATTTTTATATGCTTGCTCTGTCATTTTCAGGCTCTGTTTCTTCCTTCTAGTTTCTTTGTCATTTGCAGGGGAGGAAGGAGAAAAAAAAAGCTCCCCTTTTTCTTATATACTTTTATTTGATTATCTCTGTGCTGTTACCTTTGTGCATCTCCTATCTCAGCAGAGGTTCACGATATTTATTTATAATCATCTATTTGTTCTTTTCTTTTTTTTTTTTTTTTTAAAGAACAGATTTATTGCAATGTAACCCTTTTACTAGTGAAGTAATAGGCTTAACAACCAGGATCTGGTCTTCAAACATACTTTCTAACAAAAGGGTTAGATTGAGGGCAACATCCTCACAATAAAATCTGTAACAATGACCTGTACTTGTTTCTCACTAAAAATACTACTGCAGAAGAATGAGTAGGGGGAGAGTTTAATATATTTCCCCTTGCCCGTTCCCAGTTTCTGCTATAGCAGTGCTTTGGAGCTGATCCTGACAAAAGCGATGGTGATGAAGGATATATTAAGTCAGGTATCCTGACTGAATGTACCAGTGTGCAGATAGCTGGTTGAAACTGAGCAGCCGTAGAAGTCTTATGCCAGACCTCCAGTTGCATTTTAACTGCTCACACATGGAAAAATGTGTTGAGCCATCAAGGACAAGATCATATCTAGTTTTGGTTCAACCGTCGTAACAACGTTTTATAATCCTGACAACCTATGTAACTGTAAATAGTTTGTATAATGTTTTACATGGTAGTTCTGTGAACAACACTTTATTTATCAAGACACATTTTCAAGAAGCAGAAGGAAATGAGCTTTACAGAATGTGACTCATAAGGCAAATGTTCCAGTTTGTAACTGTTAAAGAAGAAATGATAAATGCATGTGCAACTTGCATCACAAACAGAAACTAATTCTTGTAAGTGTTCTCAATACATTGGGTGATGTTTCACTCTTGGACACATACAACATCAGAGGTGTGGCTCTTATTTTGTATATATTGAGGTCTACCCCCACAAAGAACTTAAAGGTAACATCTTTCTGAACCTCATTTCCCACCTGGCCATCCCAGCACCCAGCCAGCTCCCACTGCCAGAAGAAGCAGTGCACTGCACGCATGCAACAGCCTACCACTGGGGGTTTGCTGGGCATCCTTGCAGCTGAAGGTGTGTGGTTGTACGGGCTAAGCATAAGAACATTGTGTATGAGAAAGGAATATTAAATATGAGAAAGGTGTAGGGCCCCAACAACCAGCCTTCTTGTCATCTTGTTCATAAAAGGTGTAGTGAGGATTTATGATAGAGTTGTCTTTTGATCCTACATTTTACTATGAAATTTGCTAAGTGAGGTAAAGGAGAACAATCTGAGCGCAGTTCCTCCTCCAGCTTCTCTAGTCCAGGACCACTCCTATTCAACTGCTGGTGCCCAGCCCAATACCCGCAAACTGTGGGTCTCTGACCAGGCTGGGGTATGCAGCTTCTGCTTTCCCCTTTGTAGGCTCAACCAGTAGCAAAGCTACTAGTGTCCAGATGGTTGACCCCCCTCGCTCCTCTCTGGCTGACACACAGACACCAATCTCTAGGCTCAAAAGCATGCACACATCCACGGATCTTTCAAGTATGTGGCACGGCCCCTCTGTCTGTCCAGGAGCGGTTGCCCGAATTTTAAAGTACCGGTGTGACCACTTCATCAGCCCAGCACCCCTGCCCAATCCCTGGCCATTCCAGCTTGAAGTTTGCTGCAACATGCACACACTCACATACTTGACCCTCATGCACACCATATTTGTAAGTCCCCCTGGGCATACAGTCACAGACCCACCACCCACCTGATACTCTGGCCGGGAGCCAGAACCCCTGTTACTCACTGGCAAGTCCAGCTTAATGTTTGCTAGTGAATACACATATACACCACATGCACACTGGGTTGGGGAAGATACACTCACCCCTCCTCAGCCAGGCACATGGGCTATGACACATGGCCCTGCTCCAGCTTCTGGTGCAGAGCCTGTCACTTGCCTCACTCATGCCAACCTCCCCCCTACTGAAGTAGCTGAACTACTCCTGTCCCAGGTGGATGGGATTAGAAGACACCGCTTGCTTAAGGAGCTGATGCTAGGAACCCACTCACTCCAGTATGTGGCACCATAGTCTGTGGGCCTACTCCTCCTGGGATGACTCCACTAACTGTCACCCAGTTCACTCATGCCGGTCCCCCAGTAGCTGGCATTCTGGGCATAAAGTCTTTGGAGACCTCTGTAGGCCTAGAGAGGAACCTTCAGATACTGATGCTAGGACCTCACTTGCTCCAACAGCAGACACCACAGGCCATGGGTGCCTACACCCCTTGTTTGATTCCAGTAGCTTGCACTAGAGTTCCCCTCACACCAGTACCTCCAGAAGCTAGTTTTCTGGTCTCAAAGTCAGTAGGGTCTTTCCTAGATCCAGACTGCTGTAGCCCCTCTAACTACTGATGCTAGGACTCCCACTTGTTCCAGTAGCTTGCACCACAGTCCATGGGATCTACACCCTTAGTAGCTGACTCAGTAGCTGGCACCAAGTTCACACACCAATTTACCAGTAGCTGTTCTTCCAGGCACAAAATCTGTAGGACCCTTACTAGATCCAGAGAGCTATACCCCCACCCTCACTACTGACACTAAGATCCTCACTTGCTCTAGTAGCTGGCACTATAGTCCACAGCCATCTACACCCCTGGTCTTACTCCAGTAGCTAGCATCAACTCCATTCACACAGGTTGCACCAGTGACTGGTGGAGACCCCCACACTTGCTCCTGAAGCTGGCAACTCGGGCTATTCCCTGACCAGATACCAGTCGCTGGCACCAAAGTTCACTCACCCACATCCAGATTTCAGCAATAGCTGGCACTTAATACTTGCAGCTCAAGTACACACAGGAGAGAAAGGGCAGATATGCAGAGAGATAACTAAGAAAATATTTGATGAGAGAAAAGCAGAATACAGGACAGACTGTGGTGATCAGGCAAACAAGCATACTGACCAGTTGTGCTTTACATATAACTAGCCCTTTTATACACTCTTCTACCTAGCAGCCCTCTGTTGCTCTTGCTCCCTCTTCCCCCTACATGCCCATCTGGGGTCTGCAGGACCCTGCACCCTCTCAGCCCTGCTCCTCCCTGGCTCACAGTCTTATGAGCTGCGAAGCTGTTATTATCAGCTGCTGATCTTCCTAGCAGCTGGTGCCTGTAGCTTGATAGCTCCTTAACTAAGTGTGGTTGGGAGGTTTGTTTCTTGTTATTTTCTCCATTTTTGCTTTGTCAGGTCTGTGTCTCAGCATGATGGTTATTCTTCCCCCTTTGTTACTTCTTATCATCCTGATCCATGGATTCTCACTGAGAATTCTCACTTGCTTGAATTAACAATTCCATATTCCATCTTTCCCTATCAGTTAGTACAACTCACTAGGCTTTTTTGGTGTTGTCTTCCAAATTAGAAGTCCTCAATCAGATAACCCAGCTGGAAAGACCAGGTTAGATGAGGCCCTGAGCAATCTGGCATCCCTGCCTATGGCAGGGGGGTAGAAGTAGGTGATCTTTGAGGTCCCTTCCAAACCAAGCCATTCTATGATTCTATGAATAAACATTCCCACATCCTCACATGCCCTCGTCAATTAGTGTGACTGATCAGACTTGGTTCCCATCACTTCCTCCTCTTCTTATTAATCCTTTGTTGCATTAGAAAAGGTTTTTGACCAGATATTCTTAAAATAACAGACACTCTCCTATATGCATTTATAAATTTAATGAGGTAGGCTTTTTGACATCTCCACTGTTGAAAAAGAATTAAAGCTGCTGCTGTGCTGAAGGACTGCTTGTCTGCAATGGAGGAGGCCATTTCTTGCCTGGGATCAGAGAACTGGTAATATCAGGAGTGAGACATTTCATCCTTGTAGTACCAAGGATGAAAATTTGAAAATTTCTTATGCAGTCTTGTATATGTGGATCTGGAATATGCAGAAACATTACAGAACTTTTTATCTTCTCATCAGATTTTTTTTTTTTTTTTTTGTACAACATGGACTGAGATTAATGTGTTTGACTATTATGAAGTCAAGATTTTTATTATGTATTAGCAGTTAATAAAAACACTGTTTTCTAAATCCATTTGAAACTCACACATTTATCTCAGCTTCCTTGTAATTGCTATGAAATAGAGTTTCAGATTATTGTTTACCTGCTGTGCTACAATTAGCATGTTTTTAATAGCTTCAAGATGGAAAACTAAAGCTGAGCATCTGCGTCTAATTATAGTCCTTGTCACCCATTACAGGAACTGATACTTGTTGCTTTTGACAGAATTAACAGCCGATAGAATAAAATGTAATGGTCTTATCAGGGTGCCAACCCCAAAACTGTAATTAGTCAAAAATGAATGTAATTTGTTTTGTGGAGAAACTTATCTGAGGAAGATGTGGATGCTACATTATATTTGGATGTGTGATTAATAGGACAGAAAATGAGCTTGTTTTCTTCAAAGTGCATATTCAAAACCAGAAGAAACATGATTCATTTTTTTATTGGCATAATTAATTATAAAGATTATAAACAGGGTACATCAAGGGAGCATGAAAAAGCTATCGTTTGGATTTCTGCAGCCATAGTCTCTCATCATCCTCATGTGGAACGATGGTACAGATGTCTCCCTGGGCTGGCTGCCAGTTGCCTACCAAACCACTCTTACACGTTTCCTCCTCAGCAGGACAGGGAGAGAAAATAAGATGAAAACAGTTATGGTTTGAGAAAATGCTGGGGAGATTGTTTTGTCCATGAGAGTACTTGGTGAACAGACTCAGCTTGGGGAAAATTAATTTAATTTATTGATAATTAAAGAAAATTAGGATAGTGAGAATTAAAACCAAATTAAAATACTTTGCCCCTATCACCTGGTTCCCAGGCTGAGCTTCAACCTCAACTTCTTTACCTCCTTCCTGCCTGAGCAGTGCAGAGGGAAGAGGAATGGGGGTTGCAGTCAGTCCATAATAATTCTCTGCTGTGCCTTCTCTCTTTGCCTGCTCCAGTGTGGTGTCCTTCCCACAGGATGCAGTCCTTCCTGAACTGATCCAACCTGAGCTTCCCATAGGCTGCAGTTCTCCAACGTTGCTCCAACGTTGGTCTGTACCACAGAGTCTACCCTTCAGGAACACACTGCTCCAGCATGGGTCCCCTGTGGACAGCAGCTTCTTTCAGAGTTTATCTACTTGTTATAGTTGGGGTTCCTTCACGGGCTGCAGCGTGGAGATCTGTTCTGCTGTGGGACCCATGGGCTCCACCACGAGCCTCTCCACAGGCCGCAGGGGAGCTGTTGCTCCACTGTCTCCTGAACACCTCCACCCCTCCTTCCTCACTGACCTTGTCTGCAGAGTTGTTTTTCTCAACATTTTAAATCACTCCTCTCGCTCAGCAGCTGTTTTACAGCATTTTCCCCTTTCTTAAACATGGTGTCACAGAGGCACAACCAACATCACTCCTCGTCCCCCTGTACTCGGCTCTGGTGAGGCCGCACCTCGAGTACTGTGTTCAGTTTTGGGCCCCTCGCTACAAGAAGGACATCGAGGTGCTTGAGCGGGTCCAAAGAAGGGCGACGAAGCTGGTGAGGGGCCTGGAGAACAAGTCTTATGGGGAGCGGCTGATGGAGCTGGGCTTATTCAGCCTGGAGAAGAGGAGGCTCAGGGGCGACCTTATTGCTCTCTACAGATACCTTAAAGGAGGCTGTAGAGAGGTGGGGGTTGGCCTGTTCTCCCACGTGCCTGGTGACAGGACGAGGGGGAATGGGCTAAAGTTGCACCAGGGGAGTTTTAGGTTAGATGTTAGGAAGAGCTTCTTTACTGAAAGGGTTGTGAGGCATTGGAACAGGCTGCCCAGGGAGGTGGTGGAGTCACCATCCCTGGAAGTCTTCAAAAGACGTTTAGATGTAGAGCTTAGGGATATGGTTTAGTGGGGACTGTTAGTGTTAGGTTAGAGGTTGGACTCGATGATCTTGAGGTCTCTTCCAACCTAGAAATTCTGTGATTCTGTGATTCTGTGATTGTTTCGGCTCTGGCCAGTGATGGGTCCCTTGGGGTCAGTTGGAACTGAGTCTTATATGACAGCGGGCAGCTTCTGGACATCATATAGAGGCCACCCCTACAGCCTCCCTGCTACTAAAACCTTACCTTTATAGATCCAATACATTCATGTGTAAAGTACTTTGGCAAGGCCAAGTGGCATTCAGTTAACGTTGATTGTGGGAATGAAAATCCTGATTCTTACTTATCTCTTAAGGGTTTCTTAAAGGGTTAATTAAACAATATTGTGGAAGATCATCTAGCTCTGTCTGGGAATAGTCAGCCTTGTTCTACTTAAACAGGAGCCTTGAAATAAAATAATCTTGAAAATTATTATGAGTGGTTTTTTATTCCCTTTCAGCAATAGGTGTCCTGATCCTGGCAGAAACACTTCTGTATAGAGCAAATCTCCATGCTGCAGTCAATGGAGGAGCCCACAGTAGAGAAGGTGGATGTGGACTGAAGGAGGCTGCAGCCCCTGAAGCACGAGACTCTGTGCTGGACCTGACACCTGTGGGGGACCCGAGCTGGAGCAGTCAGCTCCTGAAGGATAGATCCTGTGGTACGGACCCATATTGGAGCAGTTCTTGAAGAACATCAGCCTGTGGGAAGCTCACATTGAAGTGTCTGAGACTTGTTCTATTTTTGTTGTTTTTGTTTCCCACAAATGTATGCCAAGTCCTTCAGTCATAAAAATAAAAAAATGGAAATTCACCAAAATGTTTCAAGTACTTACGTGTCTAGGAAACTACAGGTTTATCAAATATCACACATTTGATCTTGTTCTCAAGCTTACACTTTCCAGTCACTCACACATTTACACACAGGCAACAGAAAGGCACAAACTTCAGAAGAATTCTGGATTATTATTATTATTATTATTTTCTACAGGTATAAGTGAGTTTGGCTTGCCACAGCCCAGCTATTTTGGCACTTGCCTCTTCATGAGCACAGTGTGAATGTTTTAATCACAGAATCACAGAATAATTTTGGTTGGAAGAGACCTCCAAGATCACCGAGTCCAACCTCCAACCTAACGCTAACAAATCTTCCACTAAACCATATCCCTAAGCTCTACATCTAAACGTCTTTTAAAGACCTCCAGGGATGGAGACTCAACCACTTCCCTGGGCAGCCTACCCCAGTGACTAATAACCCGTTCAGTAAAGAAGTTCTTCCTAATATCCAGCCTAAACCTCCCCTGGTGCAACTCTAGCCCATTCCCCCTCGTCCTGTCACCAGGCACGTGGGAGAATAGACCAACCCCCACCTCGCTACAGCCTCCTTTCAGGTACCTGTAGAGTGCAATAAAGTCGCCCCTGAGCCTCCTCTTCTCCAGGCTAAACAGTCCCAGCTCCCTCAGCCGCTCCCCATAAGACTTGTTCTCCAGACCCTTCACCAGCTTCATTGCCCTTCTCTGGACTCGCTCAAGCACCTCCATGTCCTTCTTGTAGCGAGGGGCCCAAAACTGAATGCACTACTCGAGGTGTGGCCTCACCAGAGCTGTAAATCCTGTTCTACAGTCAGCTCATCAAAATACAGGCCAGTTTAGGAAGGAGGTCTATTCACCTCACATTGGTAGATAGCCTGTTTTCTTCTACAATTACTTTGGCCCTCAGCTGCTTTTCCAGACTCTCTTTCTCATACACTTGCCCCATTTTTCACTGTCTATCCTTACAACTTTGCAGTTTGGCAAATCCATAAACCTACATGGCTTATCACTGATATACAATGAAGATTATAGCATTGAGCTGTCCATTCATTGTGCTTTGTATTTTAAGGAGGCCTAATTTCTCCATCTCTTTAGGCAGAAGCAGTTTTAATGTGTTTATTGGGTTAAGTCTCTAAACCTCTTAGATCCAGTCTCGGTTTACAGCCAGTCAGTATAATATTATTTATAGAAAAGTTACTTTTCCCCCACATTTTTCCCCCAAGAAGCCATCTAATTAGGGTTTCTATGATTATGATTATTAATTTTTAATGAGGGCTTCGATAAACTTCAATTGTTATTTAATTTGTAAACCTACTCAGATTTGCAGAATGGATTAAAAGAGAACATTTCGAATGTCTCCTAGAGAAAATTGGAGCCATTCCAATCCTCCTGGCTTTCCCGACACACATGACAGATTCCATTACGTTGTTTTCAGTTCTCCACAACGGTTATGACAAATTGTAAAGACTACATTGCCATGCCTGTGTTATACTTGCTAAACTTTTAAGCAGAACTGGTTTATCAAAAAATAGGCAGACATATTTAATATCATCAATGGCTTTCTATAATCAACAGGCTTTAACCTCTGACAATATAGCCATGGCAACCTTTTGTGAAATGACTACTAATCAGTAACAATAACTAAAGAAAAGCTGATATGACAGCAGCTTTAATGTGGGTGCCATTACACAGGTCTGTTTTGACACTAGACATGAAATATACAGACACAATAGGGAGAGTGGAGGAAACGACTTGTAGTTCAGCTGTAATTGTCACAGAAGGTGAGGTTTGATTCACTGATTGCAGAGATGTATCAAGTTGCTGCCTACTGGAAGGCTGCACCTCCATGCGTCTGCAGTGGAAGACCCACCCTGAGACTGCAGAGAAATTACTCTGGATTCCTCTCCCTGCATAGATACAAACTGGCAGCCACTGAATATTTCTTAATCTGTAAATGAATGTGTAATTTACTGCTTATGCACTTACCATGTCCTGTTTGCAAGGTTTGTGATTTCTCTTTACATTAATCTGCTTCTCCCCAGTGGTGCTTTCCAGCTTGGCAGATAAACCCACAACCCTTTCAAGTATGCTCCTTTATTGTAATATTCTGTTGCATGCCAAAATATTGAGAAGAAAATCTGTTTTTTCTGTACTCATCCTCAGGAATAAAATGCTTTTTTTTTTTTTTTTTT
>NC_048895.1:56339594-56373954 GCF_011077185.1 Oxyura jamaicensis
TTTTTTTTTTTTTTTTTTCTTTTTTTCCCAGTGTGGTTTTCCTAATTCTTCTACAAACTAGTTTTAGAACATCCACAACACATCCACTGTTTCTGAATAATACCATTATAATACACAGTAGTTGCACAGAAAATACATACAAAACAAAAATTATTCTCTAAAGGAAAGAAAGACAGCATTGTAATTCTGTCAGAGAAGAGCCTGGGGTAGAGGCAGGGCATCTCAGTGCTGTACCAAGGTGAGGCAGACTTCCCTTCATACCTTTCCAAAGTCAAAGTCACTCTTGCACTGTCAGTAGGAAGAAAGGTTAAGAAAGACGCATCTCTCTTTATGAAATAATAAAAAAGAGCTGCTGTATTTCTTGCTTTTCCCCAATTTCTTTATATTACTGAATTTCCCCTCTGAGTCCTTCCTCTGGTTGAATATCTTTAGTTCCAGAGGCTTCCAATAGCACCTGCTGTGCTATTCACCTCAGGAGTAATCCTTCTCACCTCAGATTTAAAAGCAGCTGGGATATCACTGGAAAACTAATTACTTTTTGCCTTTCGGTATATTGATTAAATGGGTGAGGGTGAGTAAAGAGGTCTTTCTGGAAGAGAAAAGAATTGTATTATGAACATGACTGTGGCATGGAATGCATCATGGTGAAGGTTTCCTTGTAGTGGGTAAAAATCTAAGGTAAATTTGTCTCTCTCCCCTTCATGTGTAATGTGACACAGCACTTTGCAGACTCACATGCTTCAGGCTAGAGGCTATGTACTTGCAGATACATGATGACAGGTTAGCAGGTACTACAAAAATACATGTATATACAGTATTCAGACCACAGATAGTTCACGTGCAGCCAAAATGGATATCTGCACAGCAGCATCCCCATTTGTTGAACGTCTAAAGAGTCAAACTGGTTCTATATGTGTGTGTGCTTCTAAGAAGAGCCAAGGTTTTTTGTTGCTTTTATTGATCAGTTATTTGGATCTCTGAAAGTATTACTGCATTTGATAATCCATGAATGCTACGAACATCTTCATTTTCATTTTGATTTTATTCCACAAAATGGACGTGGTGAAGTTTTGGTCAGTTAAAATGATTTAATTACAATAATTACACAATATTTCTGTAATCTTTTAATTAACACAGATACAGTTCCTGATAGTATATTTATTTTCATTTTATTGCAAGTAAGACATATGATTTCCTGAGTGACCGAGACAATTTAATGGAACAGCTAACTTTTGTAATTTTAAACTAATTGAGTTATTTTGTAACTAAATAGCTGGGCTTATTTTAAATAGATTTTAAATGAATTTTACTTTCATATAACAATTTACTTCAAATAATGACTGCAAATAAATACATGTTTCAGCACCTGATTCCCAACAGATTTTCTGTTTTGCCAATATCTGATAAAGAAGTTCGAATTCTGCTTAAAAATTGTTAACCACCTTTGCAGAATGTCTGTCTCAGATTCTGGGAAACACAATTGTTTGCCATAGTACAGAAAACTACATCTGCTTAGATTTTGACTAACACAGGCACAGCCAGAATGTTTGTTGGTGTCAGAGAGGGGATTTAAAAGCTTTAAAAGTCACGGTAATGCCAGTCTTGCAGCAGTTTTCCATGTCAGCTTGCAATTTTCTGATCTTCACAAAGATCAATGCACATTTATCATAATCATGGGCAAAATAGGATATTAAAGATCACCTTTTATTGCACTGAGTTGATCTTTGATGAAAATTTTGCACATTGTAAGAGTAGTATAAGGTATTGCTCCAATAAACCTAGGACTCACTGTGATATTATAAATAACATGATACTAGGCATTGGTGAGGGCACTTCCCGTCAGCTTTTCAACTGTCTCTGGACTTCTATGTACAGTATTCTAATAAATCCCTTTTTCTTGAATAAAAGCACCGCTGATGTATTGAATAGCTATATAATTATCTGGATACAATAGACCTAAAATTAATTATGTTTTATACTTCTTTTATACCAACTCAACTTTAAAGGAGGTTAATTTTCAAAAGTAATGATAACACCATATTTCTTACTCCATCAATTTAGCTATATATATCATTATAACTGAGAACTGTAAAGTAATAAAGCTGTTTGCTGAAAACAATACCAGTATAGATCAATGCCACAGATCTTATAGTCACTCATCTATTGAACTCAATCAAAGTAGAAAATGAAACATTCCAGTGGCCCAGTATAACCTTAATATGCATAGTGCTGTAACCAAATCATTCAGGTCTTATTATTTATTGGTGGATCTTCACAGTACACCAATATCCCATTGTACTAAACATGAGCGGAGACAGAAGCAGTCTCTGCTCTACTAGAGCTTCTAGTCTGAATAACAGTTAAGTCTATATGTGTTGAATAGAAGGAGGAAGGTAACAATATCAAATACATCTCTTGGTATTTAAAAAATGCATAAAGCTGTAGTTTCATTCCCTTGAAAACATGAAACAGACAAACAAAAAAAACCACCACGAGCTGTATGAGTTTCCATATGGAAATTCATTGTAAAGATGCTAGCATTTCATTTGTCTTCAGTATCCTGATACATCAGAATGACAAAACGTAAATTCAGGTTTCAGTTCAGTTTCTGACATGGATCAGATAGAGGAGTCCTTAAAAAAAACTTCACTCTGCTTTGAAAAGTGGGGTGATATAATCATGATACAGACTAGTACATTCCTGCCCACTATCTTCACTCATTTAAAAAGTAATTCAATTAAATTGTCTCAGTATTGGAGAGAAGAAATTGAAAACAATCTGAAATAAAAATATCCATTGCACCTTCATAATGGGATCAGGTGATTTGGAATTAAGTAGTTCATGTATGTATGAGGAGCAAAGAACTTTAGAAGTAGAATCACTCAGATATTTAATTTTAGTAGGATTTGTACGATGAAAAGTAGGGTTAAAGATATATATTGGTATGCCAGTTAAGAGGTTAAAAATGTTGAAGTTCATTTTGGGAGTTAATTTTTTTTTTTGTCCTCTGAGTGTCCAAAAAATCTTCCACATTTTCTTTTTCACATTTTCCCCTTCATCTTTCTTGTTTCACAGGGTAAACAAAGAACGTAAGCACAACACACAATAAAGAAACATAACTAGATTGTCCCTAGAGGGAAAAAAGTTTCAGTGCAGACATTTTAAAGGCCAGTTTTCCAATTAAATGGAGTAGTGACTGCCTAGTCCATTTCCACTTCAGCATCAGCCCAGGCAGTAAAAACTAAACAGTACTGAAGGAAAGGCCGCACTGTCTGCCTTGTGAACAGGGTAGGAAAAGAGATGAAATCTACCATAAAGGAATGGCAAAAATCTACACTGAAAGACCAAAAGAATTAATACTATGCAGAATGGCCTCAGTTAAAATCTACCTGAGCTAAGTGTTCTATAATCAAAAGTCCTTTCTGGCCTCATCCTTCCAGAAGAATCCCCATGATTCTTCTTGCCTCATATTGGCCTATCTTTATTTGGAGGTATAGTCTATATGGAAGACTATACAGCAAAAGGATAATCTTCTGGCATTGTGAAATATCACACATCCTCCATGGATCCAATCTCAGCCCACATTTCTTCAGTGAGTTTCAATTTCTCCAACAGTTAGTGTTTTGTGCAATAGTCAGATGTTTCTTCAACACCTTTTCATTTTAAGATGCCATTGTCTTACACTTTGGATATATTGAATTTGGGTGACCAAACTTGCATTGTGAATGAATTTCAGTCCTGGAAATGAATGTCTAACTTTTCGGTGTAGCAGTGTTGATTTCCTTAGTCTCTATTTGTATCTGGCTCAATGTGATTCCAGGTAATTTCCTCCTAGACAATACATATGAATCTGCCCTTAATTAGTTTTGTTATTCTAGAAAGACTGTACAAGTCTTTATTAGTCCTTATCAGTCCTTATCAGAAGTTTAGGTGCTAGTAATTTATTACAGAACGGACACCAGATCATCCACACTGCTGTTTTTAAACCAGGTTGGTGAGCTTCAAAAAGCCACCACCATTCTGAGTTCATCCCGCTATATTTAGCTAGAAACTTCCATCTTAAAAAACAAGCAGTCTTGTCTAAGGATAGCAGGAGACAGAAGCAGTAGTATTACCCTTGGTAACTGATTTTCATGGTTTAATCTCTGTCAAAGGAGATTATGCTTAATTTGTTAATTTGAATTTGCCTGGCTTTTACTTTCAATCATTGGTTTTATTATGCCTTTCTTCACTAGACTAAAGAGCTGTTTACTGATTGGTAGTTCATCCTTGTAAAGAACCATATATCTTGTAAACAAATATCATCTTTTTTTTTTTTTAATATATATTATTGTTATTTTCAAATTTAAAGGCATTAATAATTTATTCAATCCTTCAGTAATTTTTTGATATTGTTCTCAGCACAGACTCCAGTTTTCACTACCCTTCTAAAGTTATGGAAACCAGAAGTACATACATTACTCTATTGTCATATCATTAAAGTCCTGAATTTGTAGTAGTGCTGCATGATAAAAGCATACTGCTTTTTAGGACACAAAATGTAGTCCTTGTCATAGATCTGTTACTTCACATTTGTTGTACTGAAAAGCTGTGCTTAAGTAGGTTTCATTTGCCCAGCACTTCAGAGCATTCTCTGATTGCTCTCTCCTTATCAACATTTACCACTTTGTCAGCTCTGTGTCACCTGCAAATATTATTGGATTGTGTTTAAATGTTCCTCATCACTGAGGTACTGAAAGCTTTCAGTTCATTATCAGGCTCTGCAAATGCTAGAAATACATCTATTTTATGATGATTCACCTTGAGAATGACATTTTTTTCATCAGTTAATTGTATAAATTTTAATCCATCTAACTTATGCTTCATGGATGCTGTGTCTACTTATTTTAAAATCAGAATGTTGCTCAGCATGAAGTTGAATGCCTTACTTTAGCCTACACTGTCCCTCTGTTATGTCTTTATCCACTTAATTGAAATCCTCTCCACTGATATCCCATTTGTTTGACAACACGGTGCTGACTGATATTCCCTATATGCTTTCTCTCAAATTCTTTATATTTTTAATTCTTTATACTTTTACAGGCTTAATGGCCAGAACAACAGGCTTACAGACTGACCAGTCAATACAGTTAACATATGCAATAAAATCAATACAATACAATAAAACCAACAAATATCAATTATTCCAGCTTCAACTGCTGTGAGAGCTGGATCCAGGGTTTTCTCAATAGAGAGCCCCATAGCAACAGTCTTCACCCTCCCAAACCAAGCCACCTTGGAGGGCAGCAGCACATGATGCATGTTGTTACATAGCTGTCTGGGCAGTGCTGGATGATGCTCAGTTCAGATGCCTGGGAGCCTGACGGATGCCTAGGAGCCTGCCATCTGTTTTCTTTCCTGAAAAAAAGCAGTGGCCCAGGTGGAAGCAACTCATGGGTCAGCTTGGAACAAAACTACTAAATAGGCTGCGGGTTCTGGCCAGGGACATTCCCAATATTCCAGATTTTAATAAAAATAAACACCAACAAACTAGCTGTCTCCCCAGCCAATGCTTTCGCTAATCTGGGTTGTGTGAATTTACTTACTTCTCCACTATCTAAATAGGCAAATAAAACCTTACTTAATTATTGATATAACAAAAAGTACTTCAACATTGTTTGCAGTATCTTCTTCTTTCTTTATGGGTACAAATCAGAAATATTTATTAAAGACTTAATGACTCTATATTTAATGAAGTTTTGACTGCTTATTATAGAACAGTGTGCTGTAGAAGTCTAAAAATTAAGTCCCTGACTATGTATTTATGGTATTAGTCTGAAACAGTTCCTCTCTCTCTCTCTTTATTTATTTATTTATTTTCTCTTCTTGTGTGTGTGCTTCTTTATGTCTCTTCTTTGAAGGATTTGCCAATTGTTATATTCATCTCATTTTAATTGCTACTTTATTTTCCAGAGCCACAATAAAAATATAACTCATAATAATTATCTTTTTAATTCTCTTAGCATGTGAAAACTTTCATTCTGAAACATTAAGAATATTCATTTTTTAGAAAACTCTTCCCTCAAAACACAGCAAGCCTTATTTTCATTTAACTCACATTATAAGGAAAAGAAGAATCTGGAGTTTTTTCACTTCTCTATGTCTCTCTTTCATAAGATGAAAGGTATGGATATGAACTGAATTCACTGGAAGTTTTACAACTTTCTGTTTCAGGTGGGAGGGTAAAAGAAACATTCACATCTGTCTTTTGGATTTTATTAATAAGCTGGATCTGAAAACATGCAGGCAGACAGTTAGGGCTTTGCCACTGGTGTGTCTCTTTTCTTGCTCTTCTTGGGGAAAATACTCTCTGGCATGCATTTGTCACTGGATCCAAAATGTATCCAGGGCACACTGTGTAAGAGAGCACTGTTTATTTGTATGCCAATGGCTAGAAAGTTGTTTTTCTGCATTATGTATTGCTATCGACTCATGATGTTGTTTCTGCACTATGTACTACTAGTGACTCACAGTGAATGACATGATTATTTCTCTTGCACACTTTTGCATACAAATGCCTGTAACAAATGAGGAAAGTGTCCTTGACAACTGGGTGAGCATGGAGCTTTACATGTCTCAGGATGGATTAGCTGGGGCAAAGGAGTGTGACCACAGAGATGTTAATTCTGATTCTGTTTTTGTAGCACTGAGGCCACTAGCACCACAGATGGACATGTCTTCATTTTAGATCAGTTACTGTTGGATAGGATGTCCATACATTTTAAACGATACTGAAATGATGGGGATTTTCCATAACAAGCAGAATCTCTCAGCGCATCCTTAAAAGTCTCTGACTTCCATGTTTTAATCTCTTCAGGAGACTTGTTCCACAGCTGTAGCCATTAAGAGAATACTTTATTTCTAGTACTTTCATTTTCCTGTGCTTTCTCAGCTGCACTGCCAAAACCACAAAAATCTAATATGAAATAAAATGGAATGAGTGAATGTAAAAAAAAAACAACCAAACAAACAATTCCCCCCATAAAAATATTAGAAGAGAAACTTAACACAAATGTCTTTCTTGAGCTTTGATTAAACTGAGGTATTTAAGTCAGTCTCTTTGAAAGCCCGTGCTTTGTTATATTTATAAGTACTTAATATTTTATGTAAGTCTCTTTTCCTCCCCTTCCCTCCCAAACCCTCCCCTCCCTTCCCCTCCCCACTTCTTTTCCTTTCTTTTCTTGTACCCAAAAAGGAAAAGAAAAAATTTAAATGCAGTGTATATAAAATAGTTTAAATAGCTCTTTATACTGCATTGCTTATATTACACTTGCAATACACCTCTATTACACTAAACTTGGAGCATTTTTATACCATTTCAAAATGAGTAGAGATCCTGAGGTGAAATAGCTGCAGACAAATGTTCTTCAAAGCTTTTAGTGTTAATGAACATACCAGTACAGGAGTTCTGATGAAATCCAGTGTGAACAAAAACCTGTTTTCTTATCCGCCTGAATACCTAGATTTGAGCTGAGGTATTACCAACGGTGAATTTGAATCAGTGAGTGGACATTGCATATTTTATTCTACTTCTCAATAACCTCATGACATATTAGTAGACTGTAGATATTGATAAGAGTTAATAAAAATATTTTAGTTTTTCCTTTGGAAGATTTTTTTGTTGTTGTTGTTGAAAGGTTGGGTATATTCCTCAATTTTACTAGTTGAGCATAATAATTGGAGATTAGATTATATTTCTCCAAAACAAGGAGAAATTGCTAAGTGATTTCAGGTACACTGAAATGCATTTACTTTAGCTTAACTGAGACTGATGGTAATTTGTTTCTTCTGAAACTCACTTCATAGTGAGTTTGCTGCTTCAATCAGCTGCAATATTCATCTGGTATTTTATCCTTTGTACAGATACTATTGATCCAAGTTACTCCCAGATAATGTGAATCCATCAGCAAGGATATTTTTCACTTTTGAACTGCCAGTGTTCAAGTTGCAACACTGCACATGTTACAAACAATGTAAAGAGCTGCTTGATTCCATTTTTAATGTAGAATACTGATTATTTATTGTATTAATTGAAGCCTGGCAAATCTCACAAGGACCAGCCTACATTTATACTTACCCTGAAAAAGATAGCCTTTAATACCAGATCAGAAACAAATGAAAGCAAAGTGCAAGTAGTAAAAATTACTGTGACTTTAAAGCTGTGGAAACAAGGAAGAGAATTTAAAGAATTTGACACCTAAATCATATTAAAATTCAATGGGAATTGAAATTCTCAGATTCAGATAGAAATCTTAATTTGGGGGCCAGATTTTGAAAAGATTTTACATATGCAATGCAGATGTGCTTATAGTCATATGCTCAGAAGCATCCTGGCTACCTAGCCAGTGATGTGCCCACATTATTGAATACTTTGATATAAAAATATTAAATATTATGATTTTGTGACATGCATCTGTAGCTGGACCCTAGTAATAATAAAAATAGGTTAAGTGTATGAAACTTTTTACTAAATTTTTCTTATGCATTGCTGACTAGTGATGACAATTTAGAGACCATTTAAAAGTATTTTATCCTTACATTTATCCTTTGTTGGCATATAAAACATCGGATAATAAATTATTGTCCTGAGACTACTATAGTCATCATGAACAGTCTTACTTATCCAAATTCTACTGAAGCACATTTTGCAGAAATTAAAGTGAAAATTTTCCATTACAACTTCTGCAGAGATTTAATTTTTTTTTTCATTTTTTTTTCAGTGATAATGATTAAATATATTTCCAATCCTCTGTTAGCTGAGTAAAAGATTGTCTTCTAAAGCACTTTTACCTGCTTATTATTGGAAATCTGCACACAAATAATTTCAGAGAACACTGGTAACAGAAAAGTTTTACAATTAAAAAAGTTCTTATAAAGAACCCACTGCCCTTCCCCCCCCCCCCCAAAAAAAAAAGACACATTTTTTATAACCCAATAATGCCAGATACCTCTAAAATGATTCTCTTTCCAAGTAGTACTTGAAATACAACAGCAGGCACATTATAAATTGTATGAAAATCTTAACAGAAAATTAAACTACGATCCCACTACAAGTTCTTTGTGTAGTAGAGAAAAATAATTTACAAATTTTTCTATTACCATATAGGGAAAGACAGACAGATAAAAAATTAAAAATCTTAGCGGTTTCTGGTCCAAAGGCATAGTTACATATTATTTTGTTTTTCACTTGATATGATTCTATACTCATAATATCTCTTAAAGGATAAGAATTACCTTTAGGCCAAAAGACCTACATTAATAATAGAATAAGTTCTGTCACAGTCCATAAAATATTTCCTCTACCTTTGTTGGTTTTCTCATAAATTCAGCTGGCTATCTCATGCTTCTACAGAGACCCCGCAAATCTCACTGCTGTGCAAAACAGCCATCCCGCTTCCTATGAAAAAATGAAGCAGGGGCTCTGTCACTGTGTCATTGCATCCAGATAAGAAGCTTGAACTCAGGAAGGAAGAAAGCTTTCTCATCTAGGAAATACCTTACTCTTGCTGTACTGAGCAAAGTCCCTTCAAACATGCTGGTGAAGATCCCTAGAGGTGCTCTTGCTGTCAGCTGGTTAGAGGCTAAAGCAGCCACCAGGTAGCAGGCATGGAGGGACACAGAGAGGAAAATTATGCCCAGGGACCAGGGGAAAAAAAGGAAAAGGGAGGAAAGAACTTGAGAAATATTGAAGTGTTTTATGCTGCTTGTAAAAGAAGGGAGAAGAAAGACTCCAAAACTCAGAAATCTGTGGTAATCCTAGTATGAAGACTCCCAGTTCAAACAATCCCTGTAATTTACTTTCCATACACAATATCTTTTCCAGTTATAATTTTATAATCTTCCTGACCTCTAAATTCATACAGTCTTTTCTACATCAGACCAAAATCTTGAATTTCCTCCCTTCCAGTAGAAGTAGCTCCTAACTGAAGTAGTATAAGGCAGTGATTATGGTAAAAAATGACTTAATAACATTTCTGACTCTTCCCAGCGATTGTCAAATGGCTCCTTACCACATTACCCCGCTGTGATAGTAGCTGCCTAATTAAATTTCTGTGCAGCTCTTTGAAAATAGAGTGTGTTTATATTAGGATGATATGTGCTTGAATGTCTTGTCCCACTTGGTATTTACTAAATGCTCTATCTGTGATACATGCAGTGCTATATATAATTGCTAACAGTCTCATGATGCCTAATGACCATATACAGTTACGCCTCATCTATACAGTTTTCTTGCAGACAACTAGAAGTGTATTTCATTGTTGTAGACACATCTAGCAATTGTGCTCTGGTATATAACTTATTTGGAGAAAAAAATATGAAGGATGCAAATGATTGTCAGATGCCATTTGTACAAAGGATCCTGAGCAATTAGTCATCAGGGAAAACGTTACATTGCTTCTATCACAGGAGCTTCTTGCTGCAAAAGGAGACAAGCATGGACACCATATCATGCTCCCCTGTGCTATTATTAATAGAAAACATCTGAAGAACACTCATTGTGATTTGTCCACAAGTATGAGCAAAGATCTGTGGGGAATTGTGACTCTTTTGAATACATAATACCTTCCGTTGCTTAACTGGAATGACAGAACTATAAATTACTAACACTGCCCTCTGTGTTTAACCCGTCCTTTCATGAATAAAGCATCTGGGAGTGGAGCTTCAACAATTTATTAGAGTCTTTTTGACACAGAGTGTGATCTTTGGAATCTTTCAAGTGTCATTCAAGAAGTCTAAGACAGGGCTCTTCAGTTACTGGTTCTCCATAAGCCTGCAGTCCCTCTGAAACTTCGATATTCCTAAGAGTTTTTTCTTGCAAAATGCATATTTTAAAAAAAGCATGCTTCATCACTTCCCTACATACCATGGAGCTTATAGTTAAATATCCTTTAGGATATTTAATTCATTGTACAGGTAGGGCTTGTTTATATTTTTACTCCTTTTCTCACTAGTTGTGAAATTAAATATGACCTTAAAGAAGTCAGTTAGTTGAGATTAAAAAAGTTGGCTACAGTCCAGATCCCTGGCAGTATGATTTCACTCAGCTTTAAGTTTATCTTTATGACATTTTTAAAGCTAAAACCATTCCCGGATTTGTAGAAATGGCATACTTGTTATGACATAATTGTAATTAAAATTACAATTAGAGAGAAAAATTGTCTTGTATCTGATAGCTTGAAGACAGAGTAAATGCTTGCAGATATCGTCTAATATGTAAAAAAAAACAAAAAACAAACAAAAAAAAAACATTTATTTGGGCAAGATCTGAATCTTCAGCAGGTAGTCTGTTTCAGTAGATAAGCAGCAGCTATTTTCTTTCAGAATCATGGTTTGCTAGGAATAACTGTTCTAACATTTACTAATTCAGAGGTCTATTTAGATTAGAGTGTGTTTGACACAGAGACTGTTCTATGCTCGGTGGTTCTTGGTGTACTCTATTGCTCTCTTTTACTCTGTTGCATTTCTTCTTCTCTAGTTAGCTACACACTTAGTTCTGTATTCTTGTTGGTTCCTGTAACAGAAATCAAGAATGAAAAGAAAGCCCTACAGCATTATCCTTATTTCAGATTTCCACTGTTAGGGAACAATTAAAATACAATCATTAATTGAAGAAAAATGTTGCCTTGAACACACAAAAAATTAATAAATATATACAATTATATAGATTGATGCATAATTTATATGAATACATATTTGTCTAAAATATATAAACCTGCTTTAGAAAGGCAATCATTTGATTGTACACTGTCATTTTTAGTGTAATTTTAGTACTATGTGGGAATGAATGACTGGCTAAGGGAGATTGAAATCCTGAGACACTCTTCAGAGGTGATAATGATAATTGAACACTATTTCTCATGCAATTATCTAGAAAGAAGCTATTACCTTTAGAAATGAAAAAAAAAAAAAATCAGCTAACATGTTTTATTTATTTATTTATTTTACCTCTGGCAATAAAGCTGGATTCAGTTTGTACCAAAACACTGCTCACTGTTTACTCATTTTAAAATTTAATCTGTGTTACATTTTACTTACTTATTATGGGGAGCTTTGAAAGTTTTACATTTAGCTCTATTAATGTTCAAGTTGGAATGAAATACAACCAGCCTTCTCATATATATGTGATCAACAATTGCAAAAAAAGCAAATAGAAAAATTTTAAAAGTATTCAGTTACAACTGAATACACATATGATGAAGTTCAAATGAGGGAACGAAAGTCAGGAAACTACTTATCTTGTGTGCATGTAGCAAGTTTAGTCATTGCATGGTGTTGTTCATAGTCCTTAGTGGTCAAAATGATGACTACAGGGCTACACATATTACTTAATTAAAGGTACTGTTGCATTTTTGGTTCAACATTTTTTATCAGCAGAGATTCTTACTCATATGAGCTTTCATTCTTTTATGAGAACTTATTTGCTTAGTGAGAAAAACAGGATAAAAAAAGTGGCATGAAAGGGTGTTACAGATCACACTGTATGTAAAATTTCATCTCTCTGGAACTGAAAATGATGTGGAATTATAAAGTGGTTTCCAGAGGATACAGAAATATCCACTAGAATTCTAGCAATATCTTAAAATCTTGCAGTCCTTTGTAAGTATATTATGAATGACAGAATAATCCCAGTGGATATTTCTAGCCAGAGTTTTGTCTTGAACTTTCTATTTTTGGAAACAGGTTTTTATTAACTTTAAAACATAAGAAACCACTTAAAAATAACACTAGCTACATCTCTCAGTAGCAAACATATGACATTATTTCCTATGTCATTTTCCATCATGACTGTGCATGAATTATGGTCAGAAATTTGTTGTATTCAGAAAATAGATATGTTATGGTTCAGATATTAAAAAACTACATGAAAAAAAGGTGACAGCATTTTAAATAAACTGGTCTACAAGGTTTTGCTGTGAGATGTCATCTACCTGTGCTGTGAAAAATGATCTTTGCAGCAAATTTTGGCATGTTTGATGATTCCTCAACATTTGATTGATGTTGCTGGCTATTGTTCATCCTCATCGTTCTTTTTATATCCAAGAAGAGCTAAACTTTGTATAACTATGTGTATGATTACATCTGTATCTAATCTGACTAGATTATGCAAACCAGAAGTAAAGTTCAAGGCATGTCTGGGCATTCCATTTTTGAATGCTAGAATAATTCCTTAGGCCAATTCTTTGTATGAATAGCAGGTTCATACTACCACTGGTGGGTAAGTCTGGCTTCACAGACTTACCAGTTTGCTTAAGTCTGTTTCTTAAGCCAGTTTGCTTAATTGGCATTTTGGATATAATACTGATGGCCTTTGGAATAGCACCATATGAGAAACATTGCAATATGAGTCAGATGAATATAGCCAAGACTGTGTTTCCAATGAACACTTTTAGCTTCTAATCAGAGAATATTGCACTTCTGTAGATTTATGGGATGATGTGAAAGGTTGGAAGGCATGAGCAGAGGCTATCCAGACCACCCTGCTGCTCAAGGCAGGTGCAGTTAGACCATTCTGTGCAGTGCCATGTATGAAGGATAACCCCCTGTTTCTCCTAGAAACTTCCTTTTCAATTTATATAGAAAATAAGTGAAATAAAATTATTAAATAAATAAATAATTAAATAAACTGTTTTGTTTTGTTTTGATGCACCCCTTCTACTTGAATGAAATTCATCCACTGTGGTCTGAAACAGCCCAATCTGAAAAAACAGGCACCAACCTTGATCTCTCAGTTTTATACTAGGCTCTGAATTTTTAAATATCACTTTATCTTTCAATATATATATATATATATTTCTCCCATTTTATCCAGGGGTTCCTCTTAACCCTGTGAGATATTTGGTGAAAGGATGGGCATGTAGAAAGAGTCTAGCACATTGGGGTCCCCCTCTTCTTCTTGACCTCCTGGATCCTAGTTTAATATAACAAGACTGCAATGGGTTCACAGAGGCACAGTGAAAAGCTAACTTTCATAAGACATCAGCTCACTGCATAGAACAAAGCACTGGGTTATACTAAAACACTATGTTTTGGAAAAAATAAGCTATTTTGATTTTTTTCCCCAGCCATATTATTTGTGAATATACAAGCTGACATATCATATTAGAAATGACTGATTACAGCAAAGAGAAAGGTGATCGTTGTTTTTGTAGATTTCTTCCTTCATAATTGCAATTCAAAAGATAGCAATTAAAATTGTAAGACTTTTTTGTTCTTATTTCCTGAATTATGAAATAATGCATTAAAACATATTTAGTAAGTGCTATTTATTATTGGAAAGACATGCAATTATTTTGCTCTTCAATAAAATAACTAAATTGCCGTGGTATTGAATAAATAATACAGAGCATCCAGAGTGGTAGCATAATTGCAAAGTAAGCAGACTTTTGATTATATTGCTTTAGAAGTAATGAGAAATAGAATTGCTGATATATCTCAATAATTATAGGTCCCTTAGGTATTTTCTTCTCCCTAAAACAGAGGAGTAAACAAATGCACAGTCATTTTATTTCTGTAATGACTTGCAAAGTCTAAAGCTAAGAAAATTTTAGGAAAAATGTTCGTTGAATGAGCATGAGTGATCAAATACATTGCAAGTTTAATGAAAATCTAGTTTATAATTTAATTAGGGATTTCATGGTTTATTATTATTATTTTAAAATGACAAGGTGACAGGACAAGAGGGAATGGGCTAAAGTTGCGCCAGGGGAGGTTTAGGTTGGGTATTAGGAAAAACTTCTTTACTGAAAGGGTTGTTATGCATTGGAATGGGATGCCCAGGGAAGTGGTTGAGTCAACATCTCTGGAGGTCTTTAAAAGACATTTAGATGTAGACCTTAGTGAAGGTGTAGAGCTTAGTGGTTTAGTGGAGGACTTGTTAGTGTTAAGTCAGATGTTGGCCTAAGTGATCTTGGAGGTCTCTTCCAACCTAGATGATTCTTCCAAACCTGTGATTCTGTGAAAGTAAAAGAGTAAGCAAAGCAAATCCAGACATATTTGAGTTTCTTTTTCCTACCATTAGAAATGAGCTTGCTTTCTACAACAGTTTCCTAAAATAGCAAAAATTTATATTACATATATCCTATATGTATAATACATAATACACACCCACTGTAAGTGTATCCATATCTTTGCATCTACACAGATAAAAATATTTTTATAATAACTCAGTTAAATATGTTTACGTATGTATATAATACCTACGCATCTATGCACATTAAAAAAAAAAAACTAATTGCAACATACTGGATCATACGGGATATGTATGTGTGTGTATATATAAAGTAAGTGTACATATATGTTTATATATATGTATGTATAAACATAAATACAGACACACACACACATATATTTATATCCTGTATTTTATAGGACATTGCTAGTATCCTACTAAACCTTCCTACTTTTGTGGTCTGAATTAAAATTACTTTTGTTGTGAATTTTCCCTAATATAATAATGTACTCCTTAAGAATGTTGCTTGATTAAATATTTGTGAAAAAAAATAGTTGGTCTTGCAGCTTAATTTCTAGCAGATGTCAGTGAACATGAAAGTTTCAATTAAAATTTCTACATTTTGCCAAGCAGTTCACGTGTAGGTATTTACTCCACTTCCAAATCATACAGTTTGACTAAATAGGAAAAAAAGTAACAGGTAAATCAGAAATAAAAACACGAGTAAGGTTGCCACCTACTATTGAATTGAAGCTTAGTTCTGTGTTACCTGACACTGACAAAGAGAAGTAATTAACCTTGTGCCTACCTGTGTGAGCATGGGATGTAACAGTTTTCTCTAGAGTTACTTTTATCTCCTGCAGCTGTAGGACATCAGGCTCTCTGGTGGGGAAGAAACCAGTACACAAGAGCAATCACAGATCTATGATTTCAGGAGTCTACAAACATCATTCATTTGCCAATAAAATATTTCCCAAGCAATGTGTTCCAAACAGGGATTATCTTTTAGACCATAAAGTGCCTAATAAAACTTTGTTAACACAAGTGCAGAGACTGGCTGGATGTTTTATGCGGTTTATCATCCAGAATTCATGAAAGTGAAGGGACCATTAAATCTATCAAGCCTTTGGGCCTGCAGTTGGGCCTGCTGGACCCACTACCATCTCTGGGTGATTTGGAAGAGGTAAATTATGAAATTTGATAGCATCTATATTGAAGATTCAACTGGTAAAATTATAATAGGTTTAGAGTGCAAATCTTATACTTTTCCTGACTTTTAGGTAAAGTGATGGAGCAGCTCTGAGCTCTGGCTGATGAAGAGCATCCTTGGTGCAGGAAGTGTGGAGATAAGCCCAGCTCTTTTCCAAAGGATCCTTCCAGGTCCAAATGTGTGTACATTGTGGGCAGTATCTTAGATATTGTCACAGAGAGGATCCTGCCACTGTGGCTGTCTCTCAAAGGTGAATTCTAGGACTTAGCACAAAATAATCGTAAGTACATCTGTAGTGTGGCCTGCAAGTGCTGTGTCATGTCTGAGAGGCACTCCAGAGAGTCACAGCCTTGAGAGTGTATTTGTTAGAAACAGGGAGACAGAGCCTGTAGCAAAGAAACACACTTATCTTCCCATTATTTATTTCTGCCAAGCTACAATAATTTTCAAAATGATCAGATCCTGCTTAGATTTAAGCCTGTATTGGTTTCTTTGACAGAATTACAGACAACATTGAGTGTCAGTGGCTTGCAGTGTAAATCTAGACACCTAGATTTACAAACTATAAACACCCAGAAACAAGCATTTTAACACAAACCTTTGAATACCATTAATACAGTTACAGACAATTTTTCCTTGATTTCTGCTGTGTGTATATGGCATACAAGACTACATCAAGAGAGGATATTCATTAAAATTTATATATAAAACAGAACTCTGTGAGCCTAGCAGGTGGTCTGCGTTTTGAAAATAACTCAACCAAATGTCTTCAAACTTGTCCCATAATTTTTATCCCAGTCTGAAAGAAGGGAGAGATCCAAGTCTCACTAGAAACAAGAACAAGAAGGAAAGGCAACGTCTTCATATTTCTCCTACCAAATCTGTAGAATCATAGAATCACTTAGATTGGTAAAGACTCTCAAGGTTATCAAGTCCAAATATCTCCACAACTCCCCACAACTTCCTTGGGCAGCCTGCTCCAACACATGATCACCCTCTCAGTGAATAAATTGTTCATAATATTCAATCTAAACTTCCCTTGTGCAACATGAGACTGCTAAATTGGAAGATCATATAAGAAAGGGAGTCTTCATCGCTCTGCAAGGCATGATGAGGCTCATGTAAATATGGCATGACCTCCATCATGTCTGTGAGACATTTTCAAATGAAAGAAAACATCTGGTGAGTACCCAAAAGTAGTTAAAGCTATACCTGTGAGAAATCTGACTGATTCCACCCATGGCAGTGTATTTCTACTATATTTGAGTGCATTAGTAACAGGCCCATACTACTGACTCAAAGCACACTTTATATCAAGCACACTTTGACCAGGATTTTCGTACTTTCTCATAGGACTTCGCAATAATGCTGGCAGGGACTTGTGCTGATTTCTCAATGTTATTTTCAATAGGAAAACTTGAATGTCAGTTGAGCTCCATGATATTTTCTGTCCTGAAAACACAAGTAAACTAAAAACCCCCACAATATTTAAAAATGTGTAGTGCACTTATTATTCAAATTATTCATTTTTATTACAAAAATATAAAACATTTTTATGAATTTAAAATATTTCATATTAATTATAGATGTCAATATGTAAAATATTTGTGGTTTACTTTTTGAAAATCTCTAAGTGATACATGTTTACACACAGAGACATATGAAATTGTTGTGTTTTTTTTGTGTGTTTTTGTTTTCTGTCACTTGTAGACCCCTTGCAGTTGAAAATAAATCATTAGAAGACACTGCAGATTGTTTTGTTTTGTTTCTGTAAGAAGCCTCTGCAGCCGTTATCTCACCAAGTGCATTAATAACTTCTGTGGTATGAGGTGACTGTCTTAGCCTCATAAAATTTGTCCTGTTATTGTCCATCACTATTCCAGTCAAACTATTCTGGAGGTAAGAGAACATACTATATATATATATATATATATATATATATATATATATCAGATGCAAAAAGTTCTGCTTTCTTTTTATTTGTTTCCAGTGAGACTACAAAAACAAATCATGTCCTGTCTCATGAGTGTGAGCAGGACAATATTTACAATATATTGCTTCAACCCAAATCCTAACTGTAATGCCAGAGAGACCAAACTGTGATCTGCTGAGATTACTGACTTTCCTGGTTAGCTGTATCATTCTTATCCAGGACAGCCTGGATGTTCATAAATATCAAGATTCAACATAAAAAAAAAAAAAAAAATTTTTTTTAAATTTTTTTTAAAAAAAATTTTTTTTTTTTTTTTTTTCCTTAGCATTACTTTGAGTTGCAAAACTTTTTCCAGAGACTGTCAACTTGGGCTCTCTCTAGCCTTTGCAATAATGGGAAATAAATTACTCCTTTGAGAAAAGGACAATAAACACCTAATTATATTTAACCATACTGATTTTATTTTAAGCCATTCCTTGAGACAGACATAAAATAGTATAAAATGGCTTTGAAATTCAGAAAATATCTATTCTATATGTCTTCTTAAGAGCTTTCACTGAGTTTTGGCTACAAATGAATGCACCTAAGAAATAACAATACAATGTCAGGTTCAGTCCTCTGTTATTTACCTAGCTATTTTCAACTTTTATCTCTGTTGTTTTTATTTTTTCACTCCATCTTTTCCTTTTTGGATTCAGTTTTCCTTTGATGTTTGTCTTTTGTAACCTCGGGAAAGTGAAGAGACCATTTTCACTTTCTTCTCCCATGTCCTTCAAAGATCCTGGTAACCCCACAGATCTTCTGATAATAAACTGCAGTTTTCTGATGCAAGAGGTGCCTTTGGGACATATTCTGCTGAAGACGAATCTCTGTGTCATCAGTTTCTTTAGTGGTTCCTTACAGACCGTCATAGTTTTCTTCTGCTTTGAGAAATACTTGCAAACTATTCCTGCCCAGAGTTGCTTGGACTAGTGACTGCATACGAATATTGACAGTGTTGTGAAACCTGTCTGTTAGCATGTCGTTCTTATGCTGCAACAGATATCTGTTTACCTTTCTCTTCCTCATGTTTCTCAGTGACTGGGACAATATTCATTGACCAGTAAACAGAAAATAAATCTTAATTTCTATTTGGGGTCCTTAGGAAATAAATTTTACTATGCAATTTTATGTCCATTTTATGTCCTTTCCATGTATTGAGGGTCCTACCTTTTCTTTTAGGATCTTATTAACTCAACATTGTTTATAAATAGAACAAAACTGTTATTAGGATTCCTGCCATATTAATATTGACTTATTTACTTACAATTATCACAAAGCCAAATTGTATCACCACCTATAATACACTTCATTGTCGCAAAGCTGAAGTGCATTAGAAAAGGGGCATTATTATTTCTTTGATATATATATATATATTTTATAATAAAGGAACCTAGTCAAAAAAAAAGAAGTCTGATTCCTTTATCCTTTAAAGGTAATTCCTATTAGGAATTTCCAACTTGGGTCCATTTTCAGTTTTGCAGTATGTTATCCATCTCTATAGACCTTGGTCTTTGAAATTATCCTCTGAAAATGTTTATTATTGTAGTAAAGTTATTGCCACAGAGCTTGCTTTCATTGTCATAAGTAATTGCTCCATTACTCACCCTTTTCTTTGAAAAATCATTATTTTAATTGGCTTTGGCACAGGAACCTTACCTTTAAGTAGAAGCTGCATATAGTTAAGAGTGGGTCCACTTCCAAACACAATTTATTCTGTTTATTAAACAGAAGTCTGAGTTTCCAGTAAATGAATATCATTCCTCTAAGTCCTAATTTCTCCTTTTGCAGTTATTACATTGACGTCCTTCCACATGACTTATATGCTTTTGTTTCTTTTTTTGCTTGTTTTCTTTGTGCTTCCCTGTCATTGAACTTTATCCTTATATATCTCTAAATTGAGAATAATTTTGGTTAGTATTGGTGTTGATTTAGTCTGACAGCTTTGATGAGTAAAAATTTGGCTCCCTTAATCAAATCTTGAGAGGAAAAAACATGTATCTATTTGATGTAAATAAGCACAGAGGCCTGTTTTGGACAACTATTAACTTAGGCCAAATCTGACACCAGTGTAAACTATTTTTACTTTTACATCCTCCAGATGTCCTATTGTTTAATGTGCTTACGCAGTCTGATGGTTGCTTTAGTGATGTTAAGTAGCATTGGAACCAGTTACTAAATTCTAGGCAAATTTTTAATTACTTTGTGCTCATTTTCCAGGTAGATGGATTTTTCAGCTTGCAATATTCTGAATAATTTTATGATTAAAATCTGGAGAAAATAATTATTTTAGGATTTAGATTTGGGAAAACATATGCCATATATGTGTTCTCTCTCTCATTCTCATGCATACCATCTGTCCTTTTCCCTCCTCCCATCTCTCCAACACACAATGTTTATACCTAGAGGATAATATCCTTGTTTCTGCCAAAAATAATTTGAAGTTTCATTTACTTTGCCCTCACCTCTCCTTCTTTGGAGTGCCCAAAAGACTCTAAAGGTCCAGGCTACAAACCAAGACTCTCTTCTGCTCCAGCAAAGTGCTTGTCCCTGGCCCACACAGAAGAGCCAAAAGATTATGTATGTTCATGCTCTTCTCTGCTGCTTTTGTGTCTGTGTTTTTGAGTTTGATTTTTCTGAACAGAGAAAAACAGACTGAACCACCAACGTAGCAATTGAATGGGGCAGCAGGTTAGTTCCAGCACTTCCATGTCCCATGAACTTACCTTAATTATTGTGTTGTACATTAGTCTTCTTTCTGGTCAGCTCTTCCCAAAGGCCTGATGGTATGCCTACAGACAGTATAAGGACGTGAAATATTTTGACAATAGAATTCTGGAGAAAATAAGAGTACTTCTTGTCTGAAGATACAGGAGAAAAAGAAAATATTGTTAAGCAGTTCAGTTCAAATTAGCAGTTGGGGTAAGACCAATTTTGCCCTTCTCCCAGTTATGGCAAAGACATACTAATTGCTTCTTCAGATGGATGAGCAGTGATACTTGCTAATTCTGAGAGATGTTTGTTTCCTGAACTGTTTTAGCTAAGTAACAAGCATTTAAAGGTTCCCTTGTGGTTGGGTGAAAAGTGGAAAAATTAGAAATAAGCTTATGCTAATTTGTCTCATTAGAAATTCTTTGCACATGGTGCAATTAAATTACTTGTGGTTGCCTTGAAGAAATTTTAAAAGACTGTCCTTATTACAATGGTTTTTAAATTACTCTTTACTTTTGAAATGAGAAACAGGTCCTCTTTTTAAAATTGTGTTTTGTTAAGAATGCAATTTGGTAATTGTAATAAGACCAGGCATACCAGGAAGAAAAGGAAGACTGGACATAATAAAAAGTCACATTTTTGGACATTTTCAACATTTCCCCCTGGAAAAGGTTGGAAGGAACAAAAGGAACAAAAAGGAGGAACAAAAGGAACAAAATTTGACTAATCTCTGTAATACAGATCTCAAATTAAACCATGCAGCAAGACGCATTTCCCTGTTTGTGGACAATTATGGCAATTTTGGCTGATGTTCTGGAGACCGTGGATTTAATTTTATTGTCTGGTGCATGTCGTTTACAAGATTCACAAAAACTGTGATTAAATACACTGTAGCAGTCTCACTAGTTTCCTTGACCATCAGGTAAACTGTCTTGCTCAGATTCCCTTTTGCAGAAATGACAACTCATTACAAAATGGGACAGGTTTCCAAGTACTCTGTTTTGCAATATACGTATTGTTGTTTAAAGAGTTGCAAGAGATCTACATCAGTAGGAAACTTTACATCATGCAAATGTTCAAACTGCTTTTAGTGACCCTATATGCCAATTATTTAGAAGTTTTAAAACAATCAGAACTTGCAGTACATTAAACAAATTACATAATGATGATATTACATCATAACAAGGCATGTCACTGATCCACTGAAGCAACCCATATTTTGAGATGAGCAGAGGTTCAAACCACCTGTTATGTGAAGTACAGAACCTTTTAAAATTAATATTCTGAAGAGCATTCCAATCACAGGAGTGAATGGGATGTTTCTGGCCGAGACATCTGGCAGACATGGGCCTGACCTGCACATAGATATCATACTGGGCTTCTTTGAACCGTTGTACCAAGTCAGCACATTTGGTGTGAAAGAAAATTTGGGAAATAAGATTACAATTTCTGCACAGAGAATGAGAAACCTGGCTGAAATGGCAAAACTTTAAGCAAAGAAAAATGTCTTCAGATACCTTGCCTGAAAAAAACCTTAAAACTAGAATAGCAAAAGAACATCTGAAAACAGAATTTGTGGTATGGGGACCGTAGTAGGAGATACTGTGCTCAGACAAGCTCTGAATTCTAATATATTTGTAAAATTCATTATAAAGATCATAAGAGAAGGTGATGTTTAGAAGGCGACATCTTTAGACTAGTCCAGTAGACTAGTCCATAAAAATCAACTGCAGTATTAGATGAAGTTGTTACATAGCAATGCACTTACAGGTGGACACTGAAGTTTGCCTTATATACTAATGCATATGTTATCACTTTGCCAGAATGACCACAGGAAGAAAAGGCTGTGACAAAAGACTGTGATATTACATTGACCACAGATGCAAAGTAATTAAGTACACGTGTTGGTTTGTATGTGTGAGTGGGGAAACATTTTACAATAGCAAGAGGAAAGCAAGCAAAATGAATTTACAGCCTTGCCAAGGTAAATTCAGCAGCCATGGATAGTTAAAGATTTTATATGAACATCAAAAGATAAAAGACAAAAATCCCTTAGCAGAGGGACTGAAAGCTAGGTTTCCTCTTTTGCAATTAAGTGTTATAAACATCTAGAGAGGACTACTTTTGGTTACTCCCTCTTTCTGGCCTACAAAAAGGCAAGATCTTTTCTGAGGAGTAGAGGTAAGTCAAAAGGAGAGTTATGAGAATATTTTCTTTCCCAGGAAGAAAAGAGAAAAAAATCCAGTTGTTCCACATTTTAGCAAATCTTCCTATTGTAAGGGTTATTGTGGAGGTTCTAACTTCCTTGTTTGAAAAAATTAAGTCAACCCCATCACTTTGTGTGTTGAGATATAGAATGCAGCTTCTTCTTCCAGATGCTTTGACCCAGGATCACTCCTGCCTGGCTGCTCTGGCTCAACCCAGCCTGACTCCAGTAGCTGACACCAAATTCCACTTACTGGTCCCCAGCACCTGTCACTTAATCCTTTTAAATCAAATACACACATTCTTACAAGCCCACAGTCACACTGCCCCCCTACCCATACATGTTTTGGATCAGATAATCCAGCTGGAATAGACATTCCCACATTTCCCAAAGCCCTCATCAGCTAGTCTGACTGGCCAGATCTGGTTCCCATCACTGCCTCCCTTTCTTATTATCCTTTGTTGCATTGGGAAAGGTCCTTGATGAGATACCCGTAAAGAAGCAGATGCTCTCCTTCTACATATCCTTACATTGAAGAATCTTATTCTACAGTTGAGAGGATTTTTCTATGAAGGCTTCCTAGGCTGAGTATATAAGAAAGTGAGAACCTCAACGACCAGATAGACATAGAGGTGTTGATGTGTAGCACAGCTTTCTTGAATCAGTTTTCCTTGATGGGCTCATTCAGTCACTAACAGGCATGTATAGCCCAGCAGGGTTTTCATTACCACATCCACCTACATAGAATGTATGTATACAAAGATGAATAAGCTTCTATGCCTGTTGCTCTGGGAGCCTGGCTTTATGAAAGGCATCATTTAATCGTCTCACTATATGATTTTAAGTGATTTAAAACAAATTTTATTAGACTATAGAGAAAATGCTAGAGGGCAATTATAAAATTGTTGATGTGGTAATTGTTAAGAATAATTGAAAGTGATGTTCTGAAATTCTTCCAGTATATCTTAATCTGATATAAAGTATGTCTTATGAAGAGCAATTATGATAATCTTGCAAGCAATAAAGTGTTCATATAGGACACATAACCTATTTGCACAGATGAGGGACCTCTGCAATAAAGACGTTATAGCTCTGAGATGATAAGATAGTAAGGAAACATCTCCCTTAAAGATGAACAAAGCACCTGTGAATTCTCTAAAGGCAATTCTGTTAGTTTTCCTTTCCACCACTCTTCACAGACACAATGAAAAATATTTGGAGAAAACTCTAGCTGAATGCTTACAGAGATTTTATCTTTCCCAGCAATTTTTGTCAGGGAATCAGAAAGCTGAAAGCTTAGTTCAGAGTTCTAAAGTTTCTCTTACACACCTTACAAAATGGGACTGTAACTCCATGACTCTAAGTGTATGATGAAGATGAGAAATTCAGCCTTTTAAGCTTTAACCCAATATGGCCACACAGTAATGGAAATCTTTGTTTAGTTTTGAAGAAAATCCTCTTTAATCTTCCTGCACAGTGACTCTTGATATTTCTCCTTTATTTTCACATGTTTAAGGTTCTTATATTCCAGAGCTATTTCATTGCAGAAGTGGAGTTCCGCACTGTGGCAACAAATATCATTTTGTTTTGTTTCTAGGGAGAGGAATAAACACTTTCCCTGCTTTCAATTTTCTTCTGCATTAGGGCAAATTCACAGGTCAATTCTATTCTTGACAAGGGATGCCTTTAGTTTATTTCACAGAATTTTCTAGGTTGGAAGAGACCTCAAGATCATCAAGTCCAACCTCTGACCTAACACTAACAGTCCCCACTAAACCATATCCCTAAGCTCTACATCTAAACGTCTTTTAAAGACCTCCAGGGATGGTGACTCAACCACTTCCCTGGGCAGCCCGTTCCAGTGTCTAACAACCCTTTCGGTAAAGAAGTTCTTCCTAAGATCCAACTTAAAACTTCCCTGGCGCAACTTAAGCCCATTCCCCCTTGTCCTGTCACCAGGCACGTGGGAGAACAGACCAAAACCCCAAGATCTCTATGCATTGAGCTGTTGGGAAACTGCTGTTAACCACACTATTTGTCACAAATCCATGTCTACTATGTTGTAGTTTTTTGAGACATTCAAGAGGGCAAAAGACAATTCCAGACCAATTCAGAAAAAAAAGTCATATTAAAGCAAAAGCAGAACTTTTTACAGATCAGTAGTTTTGCATTGTGGCAAGCACCTGCAATGTCTGAGGCTTCAGTAAAGAAGTCAAAGGAAAGACATTGATAAAGGGATGACTTGGGGTGGGGGTAGGGAGTGACATGGAGGGAAACAGGGTAGAAATAGATGATCCATGCCTGGTCTAACAGGGCCTTATATGATGCTGTCAAAGTTCCTAGATGACATAACACATTTTGGCATTGGTCAATAAAATTAGAGATATCTGTTAAGTTCAATTCAATTACAGTTAGAAAAGGGTTGTCTTCATTCAGGGTTGGAGACAAAAGATAAGAAGGGCTTCAAGTGAAAAGAGAGGCAAATCTAACCACTGTAGTATGGTCTAAACTAAACAAACTATTTTTCCTATATATTGAATTTTTACACTGACAAAATTTACTAGTTTCTGTCGTTGTGTCCCACCCACCCCCCAAGGGGAAAAAAAAAATCTACAGTTTTACTCATGTTAGGCATTTCAATTTTATCTGAAGTAATTTGTGATTGTGTTTAAGTACTGTATGTAGTTTGACCGTTTTTTTATTTGAAGTACAAGGAGAAATTGCAATGAATTTTCTTATCTAATGGATGTTCCTTTATCTCCTGTTAGCTTTGCAATGGACCATCTCTGTAAGTCAGTACAATCTATTACCTTTTCCTCAGATACTTTATTTATGATAACTGTTAATGTGTGCTTCATTTTTTCTTACAATCAATTCTTACAAGCTACCTAAATCTGAATATATATTATTGACATTGTTAAAATTATACCAGATCTTATGTCAGATGTGAAAACTCAGGTGATCTTTATTTCTGGAAGCACTGCCTGAATGTTATAGTTTGAATCTTAGCTGTTATGTGATGTAAAGAAAACACAAATGGGAAAGGTTCATATACAAACCAAAAGGGGACTGATATTGTGATGATTGACAACAGATCTGGAAGGAGAGATACAAGATTAATCCCTTAGGCTTACTATTAATATTGATGAAAAATTCGTTTGGTTTGCTTCCTCCCACCTGTGTAAAATTCAGGGCAAACTTTTATAATTATAATATATAGACTATATAACTATACCTATCACTGTGGTGGTTTTACCATGCTAGGCAGCTGAACACCACAACCGCTCTCTCACTCTCCCTCCTCAGATGAGGAGGGGAAGAAGTAAACAAAAGAACAACTCACGGGTTGAGATAAGGATAATTTAATTAAAGAGGATATATATATATATATTATTAAGGAAGTATTATTATTAATTAAACAATTCAACTAAAGGGAAAAAAGGGAAAGGGGAAAAGGGAGGGGGAAAGGGAATAAAAAAACAAAACAAGTAAAGGCTATGTGGAACTGCAGAGGAAAGAAATTACTCTCTACTTCCCACAAATGAGTGATGCTTGACCACGTCCTCGAAGAACGGCCTCAACGCATGTAGCCGGTGTTTGGGAGGAGGACAGACGTTTTCACAACGAGAGCCCACCCCTCCCCTCTTCTTCCTTTTTCCACCTTTTATTGCTGAGTGTGACATCATATGGTATGGAATATCCCTTTGGTTGGGTTAGGTCAGCTGCCCTGCTGATGTTTCTCTCTCACTTTTTTGCCCACCCCCCAGGAGGGTTAGAGAGAGTCCTGATGCTGTGCCAGCAATGCTCAGCAGCAGACTCAGCACGGGTGTGATGCCACTGCTGTTCTAGCTCCAAGTGCAGAGCGCAGAACTGTATGGGCTGCTGCAGGGAAAGTTAACATCCCAGCCAGACCCAGTACAATCACATGACTCATCACTGAATGATTGGTATCAAATATCTTAAGAATTCTTGAATAAATACTTTTTATTTAATTACTGTCTTGTAGTAAGTCATTGCCAATTACTTTTTATTTTGATTCCTTTATTTTCTGCCCTCTGAGATCTCTTTTTATGTCATCTCACGATATGGGACATGTTCTGTAGGAGGATATTACTGCTCTTTTTCTGGAGAAAAACTGCCATGTATATATAATGTTCTTCAGCAATTAGTCTGACCCATACTTCAGATCTATGTAGGAGTCAAAGACCTACAGATCTGGCCAACCTTATGAACTTTAAAACCCGTACTGAAGGGTGTCTGCTAATTTCTTCTGCTTTCTCTTGTGCCCTTCTTCTCCAACTACATCCCTGGAAGTAGCTGGCCAGGAAACCAGAGATCTGTTCCCCAACTTGCCCCATCCATCAGGTCACAGTATGCAGGTGCTCTCAGGTTTGCACCAAAATCAAGGCTTTCTGTGCCCAAAAGAGCAACATAGTCTTATGTGTTAGACCTAGCTCCTGAAGCAGAGTCCATATGTCAATCCTATCCCCTCATGATGTCTTTATGGGTGACCCATTCGGTGATAAACTAGAATTCGTTGATACAGCAGTGCACTAAGGGTCAAAAAGAAGGGCATACAGTGGTAAACAGGCTAAAGTAAGAAGTTTCTAGGCTCAGACGAGCCTATAGGGAGTCGCATGACCTGTGTGTGATCAAAAGGAATGCATCAATGAGAATTCTGTAACTGTACATGCTAGCCTCGTGCAGCATGTGTACCTGGCTCAGGAGCTATATAAGATCTGGCATTGGAACAATAAAGGGTCTCCATTTCTCAGCTATCTTGGAGTCCGTGCCTTCATTCCCTTCATGTCTTAACCTTGTAGGTGAAGTTCACTGAACAAATTATTTTAGTGCTAACTGGCTCCAAACATCAATCATTTCAGGCATGAGCCAACACAGTTTTACTGGAGTATAAGTAACTTTTGCTGTTTTCCAAAACTCATGAAAATATGGCACTGCTCACATCAAATTCTTCCAGATCATGTTGGTGCCAGGGAAAAAATACTCTGTGGGAATGAGTAGCTAAACAGATGGGTAAGTATTTAAAATAAATACTTAACACGTTACTCTTGGACTTCTGTAAAGAACCAGAAAAATAATGTTAAATTAAACATCACTGCACTAAATTATGATCATACATTATCCAGGAGGAACTTAAAAACAAATGAAAAACACCATGATTAAATAAATCCTGTGATCTCGGAATGAAAAAGCAAAACAAAAAAACAGACAAGTACAAACCATAAACAAAACAAAAAACAAACAAACAAACAAAAAAAACCATAATCTTCAACAAATCAGTGGCAGATCTTTTATGAAAAAAGCCTGACTACAATCAAATCTATTTGGACATTATCATACACAAAGAACTTCTACAGAGACTGCCAATATCCTTGTGAAAGTGATTACAGATTTGTCTTCTTAGCAGAGTCCAAAGGGTTTGCATTCCTACTGTTTTGCTGATTCTTTTAGGATTGTATTTCTACTATTTGAATACTGCTCAGGGAAACCTGTAGAGTGGTCTGGTATAAACAACTTTTTCAAACAGAAGTTATCAGCTCTCTAAACAATGTTGGGCCTATTGGGCCCAGTGTTGTTACAATACTTGGACCTCCAGAGTCCACTCAAACTGCCTCCAACTATGGAATAGTATTAAAGCAAAAAAAAAAACAAAAAAACCCAAACAAACAAAAAACAAACAAACAACACCAAAAACATCTCATTTGGAAACAGTAAGTGGGAGTAGTGAACAGCATGGGAACTGTATACTTGGAATGTTAATACACATCACACAATGTAAAACACTTTGATCCAATGATAATATCTTGACAAAAATTAAAATTGGGGACTGAAACTGCTCATAGTCATACTAGTGCAAACTAGCACTCATGCATGCTTATTAGCTTCAAACTGCAGATTAAGAATTATGAACTTTTAAAAGTATCAATGTATTAATTGTATAGTTGTATACATATGTAAAAATATTCATTTTAACACATTTTATATCATCTAATCATATTGAAACATGGTTTGGAAGAAACACAGAATTGTTTGGGTTGAGGACCTTTAAACACCACTTAGTTCCCACACCCCTACCTTTGGCAGGGACACCTTCCACTAGATCAAGTTACTCAAAGCCAAATCCAGCCTGGCCTTGAACACTTCCAGGGAGGGTGCATCCACAACTTATTTGAGAAACCTGTTCCAGTGCCTCACCACTCTCATAGCAAAGAATTTCTTTATTCTGTCTAATATTAATTTCCAAAACAATTCTTATGAAATTTTAAGGCTGTGAATACAGTAGATATGATAGCCAGTCTTACATTTCAAAAAGAGTGATGATTGTGGAGGGGAGTCCAAGACCCAAGAAGCATAGATATATATATATATATATTGTAATTATTATTATATTATTTTTTCATCTAAAGACAAATTCTAATGTTCCAGCTAACAAGACATGTATTTTGGTATTATTTTTTTACACAAGCCTTTGGGAATCTACACTGAAATATAAAATATAGTGATGTTTATGACATTTTTTTTTTTCTCTGCCAAATGGACATGGATTAACCTGGAAAGATTCCTTAAAGACATGTTACACTCAGTATTGTTCTGATATGTAACACTGTGGTAAAATTATCCTGAAATAAACTACAGTAGATAATTTGTATCTATTTTTATTTAAGGCATTAGTAGAATAGTTATAATAATAAGTGTAATTGGGAACCTTCAACCTTTTTGAACAATTACTACCCATTGCAACGTGGCCTTCATAATGCATTACAATTCAGCTCACTTACATAATTTGATATAAACTTGAAGAGAATGAGTCAAGAACTTTTTAAGAAGTGCAACAAAACTTTAAGTAGACTCATACAATATAAGCATAATAAGAATGATAGGCTCTGTACACTACTGCAAAAGGAGTAATATCTCACACACTGAAGATGTCAGTGTAGGCTGCATGCAAATACTCTGCAATTCAAATACTTTTGATATTAAGATGGCATTCCACTCCATCCAGAACATTTTTGTTCATGTGTGCAGAAATACATACTCTTACCTTTGTGAATATAGTTATTACTAGAGAATTAAAACAGAAAATTAAATATTTATTTAATATCACTGTGAAAATAAAGAGTTTTCTTCCAGAATGCAAAAGAATTCTGAGTTAAAAGCAGATGTCTCTTTGTCTTGGCTTGATCCTACTCACCTAGTTAGTCAGATTTCTGCAGTTTTTCTTTAATAGCTTCTTGTAACAGTTCATTATTTTTATTTTTATTTTTCTTCTGTAGAAAACTTCCCTTTCCAACTCTTCTCTTGTTTCTGTAATTTATTCCTCAGAGATGTGTGCTTGCTCATTAGTAATGAAATATTGTAGCTTTTCGATTTGCATTATATCTGTTTTTATTTTGTCAGAGAGCAGAAATCCAGCACACTAATGAAATATCACAACCAGCATTCATCTTCAAACCAGAGCTACTGTCTATTTAAAGTATAAATGTCATAAGTCACAAGTCACAAGGGGGTCACAAGTATAAAACAAGAATTACCATAAATAGGCAGTGTGTATTTTTCTGACTTCATCGTACAAGTTCCTGGCATGGTGCAACTCACTTCTAGGTTCTCTTTTCTTTAACTTTGCAACTTTCTCTTAATGTATCAATTATCATCATGACATAACAAATAAACAATAAAAAGCTGAAATAGATTAATATATTAATTACTATGTCTAAACACAGTACTCCACTATTTTCAATGACACAGAGTAATTTATAAATTCCTTCTGGTTTCACATACTTTGAAATGATTTGAATCTTTTAAAATAAAATGTTTGCATTCAAATAAAAAAAAAATAGATTTAGTGAGCACAAATTAAGAAAATTTTAATCCAGCATCTGTCTTTTTGAACATTTTTATTTATTTATTTATTTTTTCTGGACCTTATTTTAGTAATGACAAGTCATACTGTTTATTAGAAACATTTGTCTATTAGGTATATTAGGTATTTCTTTGTGAATGGAACAAGTTACCTGGTTTATTGAAGGCAATTGTTCTAACAATGACAGGTAGAACACCTCCAATGCCTGCATTGCTTTACTTGCATGTTAAAAGGGATCTGCACTTAAGCATTCTGAGGAATATCACTATGTATAAAGCTACTTAGATATTTATAATACCCTTTTACTTTATTTATTTATTTGTTTGTTTGTTTATGTCTACTCACTCAGCAGTGAAAATTTAAATTTATATTGAAATGAATTTTTTGCAATGTGAAAATCATTTGCAAATTGTTCTCACAAGAAAAGTTTGTGTACATAGATGCTTTCATCTAAGGAAATGTTTTACTTTACATTACAATAAGATATTTTTTCATATTAAAAAAAATTAAAATTAGTATGCAACTACAGATGGTTAATCAAATGAACAATGTTGGATTGCTGAAGTAAAAAATATTCCAGAACTGTTTCACAAACCTATTCACTGCTGAGAATTTAGTCAGTTACTTACTACTGGAGCAAGCAAAAAAATGGTAAAATTGTGTATAAAATTGAAATTTAGCATAAGTTTGATAAAAAATTCATTGAGAGATATGACCAATTTGTTAAGCTACTTTTTCCCTTTTGAAAGTTAAGACATTTATGCAGACAAAATTTACACAAACCTGAACTTATATTTTTCTCTGGGTTGAGAAAAACGCAGTGCTTTTTATAATATCCAACTATAATCAAGGAAGTTATGGTAAGGTTCCTTGAGTTTCACTGTGAGTTTTGATGAATCACTTTTATGAATAACACAGCCAAGTTGAAAGCCAGTAAGACAATGTCACTATATCTTGAAAACTTGCTTTATCAAGTAGTGGGAAAGAGTAGCATGATCAATGACAGCATTTCCATTAGAAAAAATATGTAATCTTTCTCCCACATAAGTACTACATTGTGAGTCATTCTGAAGAGTAACAGGAGTAAGAAAAGAATTAGAAAAAAAAAAAAAGAAAAGAAAAAAAAAGTAATAATAATAAAAAAATTCAAGGCGGTATCCATAAATACAAATAAGAGTTTCAGCTGCAAACAGAAAACCCATTTGCAATAAATGGAAAGCACAACACAGAGGGAGTGTTGAACACTGGTATGACTAAGGGTTGCCACACTGATGATGCTAGAAACCTTGTGATCATAGAATATAATGTGTAAAATATTTCCACGAGAACATCATTAATGTAACTGAACATAAATGGAAGATTACATCAGAAATATCCAGTAAAATGCTTGAAGAAGTCAACTGCAGAGAGGCTTTCTGTTCATTTTACCCCACTTCCCCTTGTTCTGTATTTCTGTTCAGTGAACTGAAGTATGTAACATTCTTACTATGGCCTTGCTAGTTGACAGTTTCCGTAAATGGGTATATTAAAACTAATATATATTTATCTAGGAATGAACAGAAATAGATACAAGATTCCTCACGTTATGCAGTGAAGAGATAACACTGTATAAAATATTTTTTGTTATTGTTATTTAAGTTGCTTACATGGTCTCATTAAATAATTTTATTATGTTCAGTTACTAGACAGCATAGTATAATTTCTTGATTCTAGTCATAGAATCATAGAATGGCTCAAGTTGAAAGGGACCATAAAGATAATCTTGTTCCAACTCCCCTGCTATAGGCAGGGATGCCACCCACAAAATCAGGTTGCTTAGGGCCTCACCTAAGCTGGTCTTGAACACTTCAGGGATGGGGCATCCACAACCAACCTGGGCAACCTGTTGCTGTGCCTCACCACCTCACCATCATAGTCTTTAATTTGGAGGAAAAAACCAAGCATGCTGTGCATACCCCTGCCTCTCTGATCTAGACTAAACCTGATACAGTCATATAATGGCAGAGATGGACTCTTCAATCTTTTTGTTGTTGCTGTTTTTGTTTTTCATTCATTAGAAAAAGTCTAATTAGACAGTCATATGACTCTAAAAGTCTAATATGGTCTATACAGTGCTTCTGTCTCACTGAACTTTCTAGAGCTGAGACAATTAACAACCATCCCTGGAATGGAAATATTAGAAATTATATACTATTGCTAGCTGGAAAGTGAAAACAAGGGAGTGATGTACCATTTTAAATGAATGATCTAAACGATGGCAGAGAAAGGAAAAACAAAAAGTATTGGCCAAATAAGATCTCTTGGAAGCAAAAGCATTTTAGAAAAGGATGATAAAGCCCCCCTTACCCCTTACCCCCCCCCCCCCAAAAAAAAAATAAAAATAAAAATAAAAAAAGGTTAGTTCTGCCTGTCTGTTATAGACAGATAGAGTGTAATGGACAATTACCAGTATGAGATATCACAGAGATTTATACCATTAGGGATTGAATTATTTTGTGACACATTAACTCCCCAGACAGCTTGATAAATGAACACAAATAGCCATGCTAGGGCTCAGTAATTCTCAGATGTGTTAGATAACACTTTGCTTTATCAAATAGTCACCAAGTCAGAGCAGAGTGTGGTATTTGTGCTCTAGCTTTGCAAAGAAATGAAGAAATTACAGAAGGTTGGTGGTAGAAAATAATCTTTGAAAAACATGATCGCAAGTAGGTTGAGTTTAAAAAAAAGTGTAAGCAAAACTAGGCCTAAAATTAAGCTTCAGATTTTGAAAATGCAAATTTAAATAAATTTCAATAACATTGTATTGAAATCAGCTGGACCAAGGCACTTAGCTATTTGCCTATATATAAAAACAGCTGGAATTTCCCCAGAACAAAAGTGCAAACCCTGTCAGGAATAAGGTTTTGCTCTCTGAAAAGGTAAATTATAAGAAACAACACCCCCTGTACTCAAGAGTGATGTTAAAAATAAGTAAAGGAATTTTAAAGACAAGATCAAAAGGGGAGCTATTTGCAAAACAAAAACAAACAAAAAACAAAACAAAACAAACAAAAAAAAAACACCATACAGGAAATCATACAAGAACTTCTGAAAAGAGTTAAGTTAAAATTCCAGGAGTTATTCAGCCAAATGAATTAAAAGTAAATAAGAAAAAAAAAAAAAAAAAAAAAAAAAGTAGTGATGGAATTAAAAGACTTTAGCAGAGTAGGGTTCTTTCCTTCTTTCTTCCTTTCTTCCTTTCTTCCTTTCTTCCTTTCTCTCTCTCTCTCTCTCTTTCTTTCTTTCTTTCTTTCTTTCTTTCTTTCTTTCTTTCTTTCTTTCTTTCTTTCTCTCTCTTTCTTTCTCTTTTCTTTTCTTTTCTTTTTTCTTTTCTCTTTTCTTTTCTT
>NC_048895.1:56374054-56426660 GCF_011077185.1 Oxyura jamaicensis
CTTTTCTTTTCTTTTCTTTTCTTTTCTTTTCTTTTCTTTTCTTTTTTTTCTTTTCTTTTCTTTTCTTTTCTTTCTTTGTAGTCAGTTCTGAGAGAGGTCATCATTGCTCAGTCTTCACAAGGGACTTGGGTCACTGTCCTTTCAGCCCACACTCCTTGAGGCAGTGCATTCTTGTATCCTCCCAAGTTATATAAATTCTCTGTATTTCCATAACTATTGCTAGCTTTGAAACTGAAATAATTTGTCAAGTATTTTCTGGCTAACTGCATACGTCATTGTTTACGCTGTACTAACCTTTACTCTCCGCTGCCAAATTGCAGTCTACAAATTTGGTTTCACCTGTAATCTGTCAACTTTTGATTTGATGGAAAACCACTGGTTTAGAGCTTTTATAAAGCACACAGATCACTAACTACCTGCTTTTTATTGGTTGGTATCATAATAACAAATACTACATTCAAAGAGAAATATTATTATTATATATATATTTTTTTCTGATAAAAGCCAATCTCATCTGATCTTCTCGTTAAGTTATCTTATCTCTCAGTTTTGTGACAATGACATGCATGTTATAGAGATATAACAAAATGGGGTTGTGTTATTAAAATTTCACGTTTAATCATTGGGTGAATGCAAATGAAAAAGAAGAGGGAAAAATCAGCTATAGTTTGCATGTCCCTCTGTTCCTTCTCTCTCATAAAATTTGTTAATATTTTTGATTGTTTTGCACATTATAAATAAAGTGTTCATTTGAATTTCACATGTCACTTGACACAAATTAGGTATGCATTATAACTGCAAGATCTTCCTTACCCACAACTGAAAGAAGTGGGATAGTCTTAAAATATTGTCCACCCTTTCTGGCATAGTCTTTGACTACCCAGAATGTAACAGGATGGGTCACTTTGCTCAGAAATCACAGAATTCACAGGGAGTGTATAAAACTCTTATACATTTACTATAATTTATTACCTAGGGTGCATTTTTATTACCTGATGGTGTACTCTGAGGCTGGTTTTGAGATTGGCACAGTCATAATCTCTTCAGGTCTGCCCACACCTTTTGCACCAAAGTGCTAATGTCTGGTAAGTCACCTAGGCAGGTGTAAAAAGGACACCCCTTTAACACAACCTGTCTTAATCTCTTATAAAATTATAGTGCTTTATTTTAAAATGCTGTTTCTTTTTACCACATTTTGCCAGTCACAACAGCAATTTGATGCTCAATGAGGCTTTGCTTGCCCAGTTAGATTTTTTTAGAATGGAAGACCCTGAACTGAATCTCTCCATGAATTGAGAACATGTTTTTTGTGATGGTAGAAGTCTTAAAAAAATAATCCTCATTATCTATTCACTGCCTCTAATATTTATAACTTTTTTTATTCATGTTAATATTTAAAGATAAATCTATATCTTCTCTGTTTATATCTAGAGCTGCAGTTAAAATATGTCACTGATGGTTACGTTAATCCTGCTGTTTGCATTAGGAACTCCCAGTCCCCATACTTTTGCTAGCCAAGGTCTGGCCTAAATTGAACTGGTGTTTGCTAAATATTGTGTAATGGTATCATTAAGCATGTGTTGCTGCTTCTTTAGAAATTCAAATGATCATTAATTGAGAAAAAATGAAGCCTTTCATGACAAAACCAAAACAATTACACAAACTTTTAGAGTTTTCCCATAAAGTTAATCATGGTCATTAAATGTTGGCATGGCAATTAACAGCAACACCCATTAATCCAGTCACTTGAAAAGGAGGCAATTAATAACTAAATGCATCCTTATTCTTATACTGTGCAAGTACTAAACAAGCATATTCACTTTGACAAGTTCTTGAGCTGTAAGGTAGTGGCATAAATACTTATCAACATATCTTTTATTCCCTCTCAATCATATTCATTTCCAAGAAGCTTGTCTACCTTTGAAGGATGGGTACTTTCTGAAAAAAAATATATATTTCACGAACTATGGGTTTTATTCTTGGAATGGTCTTTGTGATATGGTATCGTTTTATTTCATTGCTGGAGAACAACCTGGAGAGAAATGTGGAGATCATTGGTCGTTCAAGGTAAGCCTACTGTACAAGGTAAGCCTACTGTTCTCCACATCATAACATACCATATCAATTAATATCAATAAATATTTTCAAAAAACTGTTTCAGTTGCCAATAATGTGAAAAAGAAAGTACCTGTTTGTTGCTAAATTTCTCCTTCTTCCTCTGAAAGCTGTGTGGATAATTAAAACTAGTTTTAGCCTGGGAATTTGAACTAAAAATTGAGATTTTACAATAAACATACACAACAGCTATGACACCATATATATACAGAGATAGATCCAGACCATTAAGCCATTAAGGATCCCTCTTTTCAACTTTTCAAGAGCTTTCAAAGAGAGACATTTCTACCAGTCAATATTTTAGCTTTTTTTTTTTTTTTTTTTTTTTTTCCCCAAACACTTTTTTTTTTTTTTTTAGTTTGGGTTATATTTTTATAGAATGACTCACAAACCTCCCTTTCTCCCTTTCCTGTGGAGCCTCATTCAATCAGTTGGTTAAATGGAAAAGTTCAGAATGAATGTATTTGTACCTATGGGTAAGGTGACAAACATTTGGACAAGACAAAACTTTGGATTAACATAATCTACTATGAATAAGGACTTGAATGCAGAATGTCGCATATCCTCTGTTTTTTAAAATAAATGTGGCGGTTCTCAACTATCTCAATATTTCACACAATATTGTGAGGACAAAGTAAATCCCACCCTTCCACTCTGCCTTCCTCTGGCCAAAACTCTGGAGTTTTGAATCCATTCTGGTATTTGTGAGTCAGATATGATGTTCCTGAATATAAGTGTACTTGTTTTGCTCCTGCTTGCTTGAACAAGAAACGTTGACTTGGAGTATAATTCTGGACATATAGCCTGGGTTAAAAGCAGATTTCACTAGCTATAATCAGCCTTGATTTTAGATCAACATCTCCATACAGTATCTCCTACCAGCTTTAGTTCCCTCATGTCAAAATAACTGCAGTTCATGAATCATCTTTCATAATAACCACCCCCTGATGATGCTTTAGAAAAATATTTTTCCTCATAAATTATTTTTTTCTCTCAAATATAGATGACAGGATTCAATTCCATCAGGAAAATATTTGTTTGGCTGGACAAATCATCACATGGAAAATAAAGTGGGTGAATGAATACTTGAAGTAGTTGAGTCTGGTTGAGTCTTACAAATGTGCACAAGACCTGCCTGCATTTCCTGCTTTTAACCTTCTTTGTTTCAGAGAATGTTGTTTTATGAAGAGATTGTGAAAGGATAAAATCCAGCTTCTGAGATATAAATGTATGACAGGAATTGTTAACTTAATTATGTACCTCAATCCTTAAATGTTTGGTTAAATATCATTTAAAAATTCTTTTTAATAACTAAGCTACTGCTTAGTTATCTATGGAATCAAACTGATGATACTTTTAATAAATATTCATTAAAAAAGACACAGACACCCTCAGAGATAAAGAATTGTGTTGCAGCTGTTTTGTTGTAAAGTAACCAAGTAGTAGCTAATTTACAATAAAGTCTGTCTTTATCTGTGTGTTGAAATATTAGTTTAAAATAGTTTAATCTATTTCTAAAGAGGAAAAAAATTACTCTTGAGCTAATGTTATAATGTCTCAAAGACAAAGTGGTCAAAGAAAATGAATAATTATTTTAATCTTAACTAATACCCTTAGATATTTCATTAAAATAAAGTAGCAAATGAAATAATCAGACTAGAACCGTTCCTGGATTTAAATATAGAATATTGATTTATATTGTCTAACTTTGCCATCAATCTTAAGCTATCATTTTCTTAATCTTTTGAAGAAACTCTCCAAAGCAATTATTTCCTTTAATTTCACATAAAGCTATTGTATTGTATAAACAGCATGTCATATAAATTGCAAAGATATAAGTTTTTGCAAGCAACACAGTTACATATATTGCTAGGCATTTGACCTATGTCTTCCTTGTATACCCACAGTGTGGCAGTTAACAGAACATGAGAGGGTTTTATTCCCAGTTATATAGAGGAGATAGAATTTTCTAGTTTGACAGAACATAAAAAAAATAAAAATAAAAATAGATAAGGGATGATGTTTTCTTGAGTAATTCTACTGAATCCAGTAAAATTCAGACAGAAAATAAGGTATTGTGCAGAGATTCCCATATAAAAGAAATGTACAACATTGTCTATTTAAGAAAAAGAAAGCTCATATGAAACTAGCACAAGATTTTAGAATATTAGATTAGATATATAAACAAGTAGTTTTAAAACTTATATGTATCATTTTGTTGCCTTTTTTTTTTTTTTTTTTAAATGGAGCCGTAGTGGTGGTGAGAGTTGAGGCATCTTTCAAAACCTTTAAAGCACCATGGAGCTGAACTCCAATTTTTATAAAAAATAACATAGATATTTTGTTCTTAACTTCTGCAGTAATGCTTTTTTGTTTGCTGTTTTGGAAACATTTTAAACACAAAGTCAGTGTGGAATTATGCAACAAATAGACATAAAATCATAGAATCATAGAATCATTAAGGTTGGAAAAGACCTTCAAGATCATCTGGTGCAACCATCACCCTACTACCAATACCACCCTTGTCCCTAAGCACCATGTCCAACCTTTCCCTAAACACTCTCAGGGGTGGTGACTCCACCACCTCCCTGGGCAACCCTTTCCAATGCCTGACTGCCCTTTTGGAGAAGTGTCCCCTAATTTCCAGCCTAAACCTTCCCTGGTGCAACTTGAGGCCATTCCCTCTAATCCTATCACTTTGCAGGTATCTGCAATAAGAGGCTGATCCCCAGCTCCCCACAGCTTCCTTTCAGGTAGTTGTAGAGAGCAATGAAGTCTGCCCTGAGCCTCCTCTTCTCCAGACTAAACAACCCCAGTTCCCTCAGCTGATCCTCATAGGACTTGTGTTCCAGGCCATTCACCAGTTTCATAGCCCTTCTCTGGACACTCTCCAGGGCTTCGATGTCCTTCTTGTAGTGAGAGGCCCAAAAGTGAACACAGTACTTGAGGTGTGGCTTCACCAGAGCAGAGTACAAGGAGACGGTCACCTCCCTGGTCCTGCTGGATGCACTATTCCTGATACAAGCCAGGATGCTGTTGGCCTTCTTGGAAACTTAATGTAAACGGAATTATTTTTTTTTTATAAATAATAAACAAATTTCAAAAAGACTGTGCATTTTACACTGTAAACATAATCAACAAAATTCAAAAAGACAGTGCATTTTACGCTGTAAACATTAGTTAGTTAAAAAATGTATTGCTATGAATATTAATACAAAAAAAAAATCTAATTTTGACACCTAAAGGTTTTGCAGTCTGCGAAACTTTGTAGTATGCAGTTCAGAGGGATCTTTTTACTTCTGTTTCTACTTGGTTCTCTTGCCTTTTCTCTTCAAACATCTTTATGTGGCTGTTAGCAGCTCTCCCTGCTGAAGGGGTGATGGTACCCTTGCAAGATGTAGACCCGTGACATAATGGGAAAATGCATGACTCAGAGCTCTAGAACATTCATACTGGTTTTATGCTTAGGTATGAACATATATATATATTTATATATATACCATATATTTATTTTTATTTTTTTCTGTGACTGATCTTGAGGCTGGAAAAGAAACTCAGAGTCCTGGTGGATGATCAAAGTGATATAATATTTCACATGCTAAATGATTAGCTTCTTACCAACTCAGGTTGGTGGAATTTTATTGCTTCCTTCCTTTCTCTTTCCAATGAACAAGATATGACTGTCTCATTTTATACATAGGAAAGCAGAAAAAAAAGTATGACAGACAAAAGTACATTTTTGTCTGTCAAAAGCACTTTCAGACAAAAGTATGACTTGCAAAATATACAAATGAGTGGTGGCAGTAAATCTAGGTGAAGAACAAAGCTTTTGTAACTTACGTCTGCAGATGGTTGCCTTTGCTTTAATTACCAGAATGAAAGACTGAAAAAATAGGACAACTATAGATCAAGAAAATAGAATGTCTTACAGCTCTTATCTTCCTGACATCTCCTGAGTATGTGGACCTATTTTTTAAAAAAATTATTATTTTTTTTTCAAGAATCTAACCGAGCAGGAAAACGATCATCTCCAGTATGTGGATTTTATAAATTTAGTAAGAGCTCAGGGAAAATCATTAAAATTCTTTATGTGCTAAGATGTTTGAACATAGCATAGAACACTGAAGACATATACTGGAGAAAATAGCTTAATCTAGCAGAAAATAATGTCCACTGTTGCCATGCCACAACAGTTTGATAGGCTGTCAAGACTATACAAAAACTCTACAGGTAATACAGAACTATTTAATCAGTTTTTAGAGAAAATTTAATATGATCTGCAAAATCCAATCTGGATTTGGATTAAGGAAAAAAAAAATCCATACATTTTTTATTATGAAGAAGGATTTATTATTTAATGGATATGGAAAATGGTCTTGTTCAAAACCTCAATTTTCTATGACGGATATTTTCAAAGATTTTGCTCTACTTTTAACTATGCATCTAAATCCTACTGTCTCAAACTGGCTGTTTTGCATTAAGTTGGCTGATTGGTAGTATTTTTTAGGAAGAGTACACTAATTAAGTTTCTAAATTCCTTTGAGCCAGGTGAGAAGTTCTATTCTGAAGTCATGTAACCTACCCCTCACCATATTTTCTTCTTTGTAAGAGGGTGTAATGTTTATATTAGTTACAGCCCCCCTTATTGGTCAATTTGTTAAGAAATCTTTGGTGGGTCATCTGTCACAGCTGCACTGGGACAGAGGAGAAGGGAGACTCTGAGTTTGTCATGCCCAAATCTCCCTTCTGCTATCTCCTAAACTCCTCCTTTTTATCTGGTTGAATTTTTACTTCTCTTTCTTATAAAATAAAATTTTTACTCTAAGGCAGCCAATGCCTCAAATAAGTAAAATCTGATTACCTTCTTGAAAGACCCCATTATTCACCTTGTCATTCGAAAATACACAGGAATATTTATTTAAAAATATTCTAACCTATACTACAGAAAAAAAAAATAAAATAAAGTCTTGTTATTGGACCAGAGAGAATATTTTTCTCTTTTTCTATGTGTGTTATTTGTTCACCTTTTTATACTCACTTTTTTCTTCACTAGCACAAATGCAGGATTCCTTCGTGATGTCTGCATGCAGTTGCTTCAGTGTACTGACTTAGATTAACCTACACTTTAATGTCTCTTGAGACTCAGCATATCCTTGGCAAGATTTTAAAATAGATGTGTAAACAATCATTTCATGAATTAAGTCAAGATCAAATTATCTAGTTCTGCGATAACAAAGATTTAACATCCACAAACACATATAAACAAAAATTCACATAAGAATTTTGAAACATTTCTGTCCTAGAAACAAGAAAAAAAAAAAAAAAAAAAAAAAAAAGGTCTTATAGACATAACTTGAACTTTCCCATGCCTCAAATGAGGAGGATATTCTCAGATACAGAAAGATGGTATTGTAAATCTGAACTCCCTAAATTATATGATGTTACTGCAGAACAAGTGTCAATTGTTATTGCACCTACTCAATGACCTTTGAAATTGCCTTTAAATCAAAAATAGACATGAAAGACACAATTTTAATCACTTTGACTTGAGCATTATTTATGTTATATGTTATGGTCCAGTTGCATAGTGAGTTCAGCTGGGCAGCTGAACTCCACCACAACCATTCTCTCACTCCTGCTCCTCAAAGGAAAATGGGAAAAAATATAATGAAAAGGGCTCCAGGACTGAGCTAAGGACAGGAAGATCTCTCAACAATTATTGTCATGGGCAAAACAGACTCAGTGTAGGAAGATTAGAGGAATTTATTGCCCATTACTAACAAGCTAGAGAAGTGAGAAACGAAAGAAACCAAAACCACCTTCCCCCCATCCACCCTCTTCCACCTCCTCCCCACAAGTGACATAGGGGAATGGGGGAACTGGAATTGTGGTCATTCTATAGCACTTTGTCTGCACCTCTCCTTCATGGTCACTCTCTGCCCCGTTCCAGCAGGGCCTCTCCCATGGGATGCAGTCCTTCCTGAACTGATCCTGCATGGGCTTCCCACAGGCAGCAGCTCTTCAAGGACTGCTCCAGATATGGGTCTGTACTACGGGGTCCATCCCTCAGGAGCAAACTGATCCAACATGGGTCCCCCACAGGCAGCAGCTCCTGCCAGGTCACCTGCTCCTGCATGGTCCCCTCTCCATGGGCTACAGGTCCATCCCAGAATGTGCTCTGTCGAGGGTTCTCCATTGGCCACAGTCTCCTTCAGGCCACATCCACCTGCTCCACCCTGGGCTCCTCCGCAGGCTGCAGTGTGGAGATCTGCTCTGCAGTAGTACAGCATGGGCTACAGGGGGACAGCCTGCTCCACCAGGGGCCTTTCCACAGGCCTCAGGGGAATTTCAACTTGAAGCCTGGAGCAGCTCCTCTCCCTCATTCTGCACTGACCTTGGTGTCTGCAGGGCTGTTTCTCACGCCTCGCTCTCCCAGCTGCTGTTGTGCAGCAGTTATTTTTTCCTTTCTAAAATATGCTCTCACAAAGGCACAAAAAACATGGCTTATTGGCTTGGCTCTGGCCAGTGGTGGGTTCTTTTGGAGCTGGCTGAAACTGGCTCTTATCTAATATAGGGCAGTTTCTGGATTCTTCTCACAGTGGCCACCCCTGCAGCCCCCTGATAATAAAACCTTGCCATATAAAATACACTACAAGTTCTTACCAAAACCAAAGAAAACTGCTGACTCCTACTGGCCATTGGTTTAATCCCTTAATGCCTCTATGAGAACCCAACTCACTATGCAAGATGAGAATGTAGGCAAATACTGTCCCTGCAGACAGCACCTATCCAATGTGTTCTTCAAATTGGGCATCAAAGAGAAGAGATTTTCCCCTCCTTTGCCCTTTTATTGCAGCCTGGGACATTGATGAACAGAGGCAGGTGCTTTCCATTGCAAGAAAAGATGAGTTCCTCAATATTGTATATTCTGCTCTCACTTGAAACATTGTAAAATGTCTTGTGAAACTGGTGAGAAATGTATAGAAAAAAATAAAGGTATATTTGCATGCCCCTGCTTTTGTATTATGTAGTTGTTTAATGAAGCAGGTAGAACATGGGCACAGTCTTAATGAATTATTCAGAAACAATGAGACTTGAATTATATTTTCCCAGACTAGTAAAGTTTTGCCATGGTCAGGTGTCTTAGAAAAGTTGATAAAGAGTGGCCATGTAATCCCAGGGGGGTTTCAACTGCCTTAATTCTGGCAGCCACTGAGGGACCATTATTTTTCCTGTATGGAAAAAATATGAGGGTAGAAGAGAGAAAAGGAAATATTATTCTGATTTCATAGAGAGTGAAAGATCACTAATGTTGTGTATTAAAACTGCTGCACATCAGAGCTTTCCCTTGTACACTAGCCTGTACAGAAGTATTTGAAACTTTGCTATTGTCCAAGGTTAAAACAGTATTTCCACATCATCATCATCCCTGTCCTTTGGTCCTAAAGAATGATCCTTGTTTGTAGCAAGCGACCTCAGAGAACACAGAGGAGCAGCTCCTGATTCATTTCCAAAGCAAGCAGTAACACATCATGCTACACAAATGTGTGTAAATATCCGAGGGGAGGTTGTCAAGAGGAAGGGGCTAGTCTCTTTTCAGTTGTGCCCAGTGAGAGGATCAGAGGCAAAAGGCACAAACTAAAGCACAGGAAGTTCCAGCTGAATATGAGGGGGCACTTTACTGTGAGAGTGACCAAGCACTGGAACAGGTAGCCCAGAGAGGTTATAGAGTCTCCTTCTCTGAAGATATTCAAAACACACATAAATGACATTCTGTGCAATATGCTCTAGGTGATCCTGCTTGGCAGAAGGGTTGGACTAGATGATCTTCAGAGGTCCCTTCCACCCTCGTCCATTCTGTAATTCTGTGATTCTGTGATCACCACTCCAATTCTCGTATTATTTCTGCATCTTCTCTCATGATAGGATGTCAAAGCTCCAAGCCTCTGGATTAACTTCCAAGATCCAAATGGCAGAATGTGAAATAAGACTGAAGAGTAGAAGAGATGGTACTACGCTGCACTAACAGCCTGCATGGTGCATTGTTTTACACTTTTTGAAACCTGGACTTCAGTAACCAGTGAAACTTGCCATTTACCTCTCATTGTAACTGCCAGAAAAGAAGATCAAAAGATCCCATAAATAATAAAATTGACAACATACTATTGTCAGTGTCTGCTGCCTCCAAAATTGCAAATTCAAAAGAAGCAACTGGTTGTAGACATTTGTTTACACAGAAGTAATAGGTTAGCATACACTATATAATCATATGGTGTCCTGTCTCTTGTCATGAATAAATTGATTGTGAAATCCACAGCCAGGGTTTTCAGTATTGACTGCTTGTTCTTTGTTGTGATTTTAGCACACTGACAATTTAAAATGGAATTACTCACATGGCCTTAGCCTTCCCCCTTTGTCAGAAACAGGTGGCGCTGAAGGGCTAAACTGTCTGCAGCCACAACTCTTGGCTTGGTGTCACCAAAAAGGCATTACATTTAAGACATTATGTAGATAGCCCATTCCAAGGAAAATCTCTACATATATATCCCTGAAGCATTATAGATGTTTGTCTAATCTCTAATTACATCACTTTTATGATCCCTCCAAAAATATATTATAGTGGTAAGCTATCTCTGCACTTAAAAAGCCTTGCCTATTTTCCATTTTGCTTCAGTGTAATCCCACTGCTTCTTGGTGAATCCAGAGTGGATACAGAGAAACTGCTACTTTCCTTTCTCTAGCTGTTTTTTATGTACTTGTCCTTTCAGTCTCACATTAATTCATTTATTTCCTTTAATCTTTCCTCTCAGATCAAGCATTCTGACCAGACTCACTGATTTCTAGACTGTTTTCCATGGTGGCTCACACCTTTTATTGAAATGCAGGGTCTGAAACTGGCAGCTGAGGTTGTCCTAATATGGTAGAATAGAAAAATCACTTCCCAGGTCTTGCATACAATACATCATTTTTTTCCATCAGTATGATGATTCAGACTCAGACTATGATCCTCTGACAAGTATAAGGGCGATGTGGGAGGAGAAAGGGGACACCAAAAGGGAAGGTAAGAGTGCATCAATAAGAGTAATGCGTCTTTTGATAGTGGGAGTACAGACAGAATGTGATAAATGGATTCAGGCTGTGATGACAATCCAGCAGATATTTAAAAGCATTTTGCTGCCATCTAGTACGCTAATAGTAGAAGCACCAACCTCTGGAAAAGCACAGAAAAGAAGAATAATGTAAATAATAAAGAATAATGTAAAAACAAACAAACAAACAAAAAACATGCAACCCTAAGTATGTAGGATCTATGCAGAACAGGAGCACAAATGGTGTGAGTCAATACTTCTCTGTAGGATACCACTGTCCATAGATGAATAGGAAATTAGATTCACAGTTTATCAATGTATCTGTGAATTGTAATATTTCTTTTCTAACTTGCACAGGAAACTAAGCGTCATACCTGCTTACTTCACTGTCTTTAAAATCTGGTCTTGATAATGCATTTGTCTTCCTAGTCTGCTAACTTCTCTCAAGCCATTGCTTTAAAGTGCTGGCAGTCAGGCTGAGTTCAGCCTCTCTTTCTATCTGTAAAATGTTCTCTCAAAATATTGTCTCTGATACTACCCATTGGCTTGTCAGACAATTTTTGCCCTGTACTCCTGCTCTATTTGCAATCTGTGTAAAAAGCCACTCATTAACAGAACACAGACAGTGTTCTGGTTAATTCTATTAATTATAAAGAAAGAAAGAAAGAAAGAAAAAAAGCAAGCAAACAAACAAACAAACAAAAAAAAACATAAAAATTAATCATCTTCCTTCCTCACTGTCGTAGTCAGTGGATAACCGCTCTGAAAATTCAAAAACACATAACACAAATTCTGCTGTGTTTCTACTACCCAGAACGCATATTCCCTTGCAAAGTACAAAGTAGTGTCTTCCTCCTTTTATCCATGGCTAATGCTCTTAATCAAGACTTACACTACTACACTAATAGAACAATATATTTTTTTTTTTTTACTTTACTTCACCAAATTTCTAGAATGCTATTTAAGCACTGTTCAGGAAAATTATGAATTATGTCCTGTCATGACATATTTACTTGACATTCCTTCTATTGGAATGTCTACTGATGACAGTTTTTGTCACAATAAATGTCTCAAGTAGCAGTTTTGAGATATCTTTGGCATATATAGGGCCAAGAACCCAAAAACAACTTTTAGTAACATAAAAATCCATTTATGCATTTCACCCTCTGAATAATAAACAGAGACAATTGCTATTCTTTCTTACATCTGCTTCCAAATAACAAAGACCTCACATGTAGCTGAGGGATATGAAGAGATGATGTAAGAGTACAGAAAACTGTACAAAATCCTTCCCTGAAACAAACATTTTTTAGCATTTATGAGGTATATATATTACTTTATTTAATGTAGCAGTGTTTATACACATGAAGAGGACCCTAGTTTATTGCCCCTTCATGTATAGCTAGTTCGTTTTGTTGTTCTGTACACCATTTCCCACTTCTGTTGTGGCTATGTCACCAAAAATAAATTTCTGACAGACTGCCAATTACAAGTTCTGACATTTTTACAAATGCTTGATGCCATCCTATTAATCCTGGTTACCCACCTACAGCCCCCAAGGTAGGCCAGGATGTGCTTGAGTGAATGCACAAATACAAATCTTACAAAGAGCTGCTGTTTTGGTAACTTTCCCTCCTGGGCACTAAGTTTCAGCATTTTGCAAAGCTCCACTCATCTATGAAGAGTGAAGAAAATTCTGGAATTAACACACAATATTCTCATCTTTAGAAGATACAAGCACTTTTTGTGCATTGAGAGATTTTTGACCTTTCAGATAACTTGCCTTCAGCAGAGTAATGTTAAATAAGGATGTTAAATTCAGTTCCACATTGTAATTTCATTTTTTGAAAGCTGACATGCTTGGAAAACATTTTGTAACCTGTCTACATCTACAGGCAAGAGAATGTAAAGGGACTTTTTGTTTGTTTGTTTGTTTGTTTTGTTTTGTTTTGTTTTGTTTTAAGTCTGCATGACCACAGGCTTTGGTTTTGTATTTCGTATAATTTTTGTATAATTTAAATCCTCTAAAGTGTTTTATTTTGTTTTGCCTTTATTTTTAATTCTTATTTTGAAGTTTAAGTACTTGCTGCAGGGATTTAAAACATCTGTTGTTTTTTAGCACAAAGAATGATGGATATTTGCTGCTTCCTATGAAAGATTTATTGCATAAAAGGATATACTAAAATGACTGGTATACAGATTAGAACTAGGTAGGTTTAGAATTCAAATGCATCTATATATTTCTCATGAGCTTTTAAAGGAAAGGAGGTACAGTATTTATCTTGTGTATAAATTACAGACAGGAAAAATAATACTCAACATTAGGAGAGTATTGAAGCAAAACAAAATATTAATCAAATTCCTCATTTTTTTAAAAACATGTTTTAGAAATTGTATGTGGAGATAGAGTGCAATTTGGAAACAACTAACTGGTTAGAAATTAAACCATTCTACTTAAAATGCTTTCCCTTTTTCATCATATTGCATTAGTTGTGTTTAATGGATTATGATATTCACTTCATCAAAGTACAACATACAAAATTCTGCACACTAAACTTGTATGCAATATTTTTGCTATATATTTTTTATATAATTTTCAGTTTATCTTATAGGAAAAAGATAAATTCATATTTATACTATTATTTATTTTAGTTAGTATAGACGGTCTCTTGTCATCATTATAGATATCTCTTATTTATATTGTAATTAAAAAATGTGGCACTGAATAGAAACAAGTGGATGGCAAAGCATCCTTCTGTTACATTGTTGTCTGGACTGCCACTTATAAAAAACCTGAAGGCTTTAGTGTGTTCAGAAGAATGACACTGGGAGATCTGTCAGACAACACTGAATCCATGACATATCTGCACTTGTTTGCCCATGAAAAAACTCATAAGGGTAGAAACAGTCCCAACCATGCAGAACCAGGAAGCATTAGCACATAACTTCCCAGGACTACAGATGCACTTGGCCTGCCACTGTAGAGGAAAAGGAGAGCTCTTAGAATGCAGTGACAAGTAGTAGGTCAATCACCTACCACTTTTTGTGTTTTCCAGAACAGGTAGGAGGATAATTAAATAATCATGTTCTCCCTCTCATCTTAAGAATTACACCTCAAGTACTGATATTCCACAGCATTTTTTTTTTTTTTCTTTTGACTGATATGGCAGGAATTTTGTTGGACTCATCCAATCCAGACTTGGCTAGCTTGAACTTCTGGTACAGTTAGTATTTGCATTTTGCAAAAGGAGGAAGGACAACAGTTCAAGGAACTTATATGGACAGTACTATCTGCCTGAATTGTCAGCATTCTCTCTGAATATCTTTGTGAGGTTAGGACAATCTTTAATAATGAATACATAATCTGTTATTGTTATATTTTTAAAAAGATATCCATATATTTTTAAAAAGATATCATATCCAGTAAGTTAACATCTGCAGGAAATTGTTGTGAATTATCAACTGTGTCAGATCTTGTAGGAAGGAATTTCATTAAGTAAATGTCTATGTCTCAAAGAAGCACCAGAAGGATCCAGGGAAGAATGAGAGAATACAACTGATCTTAAAATGTCTTAACGCGCTTAAATCAAAGTAGTAAAGCCTTTACTGATATAGATAAATATATGTTAATTTATGCACAGAATAACAAATTTGCATTTCACTGTGGACAATATGGTACACCTCTGTCCATTCTCCAAACAATGCTGACAAGAAAAAGCAATAACCCCATGTTTTATTTCCTAAAAGAAGAGTCAGTTGGAAATAAAGGAAAACAAAAATAAATTGAAACACAGATAAATTGAAGCTGAAGATCCTGTAGGAACTGTAGGAACACACTCATTAATATATTCAGCAACGTATTAAATTGCTGCAGAGAAATGAATAGTATTAAGTGGCAGAAACAGTAGCAATATATTTCTCACTTTACATTATTGGCAATATTGGGTTATGGTAAGATGCCTTGGGAGAAATCAGGACCAGTTTAATCTAAAATTTAGGTAATCCACTGATGGATAAAGGAGAATTAATAGTATTACATGCTGTAAGCACACACCTTGCCTTTATATTTGAGAGATAGACCTTTGAATTGATGCTGGTGATGGCCTGCCTAATAATCAGACACTAGTAAAATCGTGCAGTTGCTGCAGATTGTCAGGCTGCAGGCTGTCCCCTTGCAGCCCATGGGTCCCACATGGAGCAGATCTCCATGCTGCAGCCCATGGAGGATCCCCTGGTGGACCAGGTGGATGTGGCCTGGAGGAGGCTGCAGCCCATAGAGAGGTCCAGAAGGATCAGGCCACAGGCCAGAGCTGCAGCCTGTGGAGAGGAGCCCACGCAGGAGCAGGGGGTCTGGGATGAGCTGTTACCTGTGGGGGACCCGCTACCCGTGGGGGACCCATGCTGGAGCAGTTTTTTCCTGATGGATGGACTCTGTGGTACAGACTCATGTTGGAGCAGTTCTTGAAGGGCTGCTGCCTGTGGAAAGCTCATGCAGGATCAATTTAGGAGGGATGGCATCCCATGGGAGGGACCCTATGTGGAGCAGGAGCAGAGAGTGACTGTGAAGGAACAGCAGATATGAAGCATTAGGGACTGACAGCAACTCCTATTCCCCCATTCCCCTGTGCTGCTCAGGGGGAGGAGCTGGAAGAGGGTGGACTAGCTTGTTATCAATAGGTAATAAACGTAATTAATCTTCCTATGCTGAGTCTGTTTTGTCCATGACTATAATTGTTGAGGGATCTCCCTGTCCTTATCTCAGCCCTTGAGCCCTTTCCATTGTATTTCCTCCCCCTTTTACTTTGAGGAGGGGGAGTGAGAGAAAATTGTTGTGGTGGAGCTGCCTAGCTGAGTAAAACCATGTCATTAGTAAATAAACTGCAGGGTAATATGCTGCCAGTGTAATCAGAAAGTTGTTTATATAAGTCTCAGCACAGATTTACTACACTTTTCCTTTACTGATGAAGGGCTTTTAATAAAAGAAAATAACTAGAATAGTTTTATGGGATTTGAAAATTACTAGCAGAGCTACTTTAAGTTTTGATAATCAGAAAGTTTCTTCCAGTCAAAAGATCATTACAAGCATTAAATGATTAAGAAATGATTTTATTACTTCTCTTTCATGAAGATTTTTTTTTAAAATGTGTGTTTTTCTTACTTTTTTTTTTTTTTTTTTTCCCTCCATAATGTGACAGGCTCTTGGGTCACCTCAATAGTTTTCTGGATTACCAAGCACAATTCAGAGTACTTTTAGAAGTGATTGTGGATGAAAGATGAATGTGGTTTGCTCTGTCTCAACCTGAAAGTAACTATAATTTGTAATTGGTCAAGAGTGACTGTTTTTGAACTAGCAAAACTGAATTTCTTAGGAGCGGAGAACAATTGTAACATTTTTTCCTCAGAGGTTTGTTTGGGTTTTAGAGCCTGAATGTTATTAATGACTAGCTCAACTGCTAATAATACTTGGTTAGGATGATATCACTTTGTTCTCTGAGTTAAGTTCTAGGTAGACAAAGTACTATAATTAGCATTTTTGACAGTTGTAATCTTTGGCCTTCATTTGAATTGTTTGAAAAGTCAGTGGCTTCCACTTTTTAAAAAATGTAATTTTCAGAACATGACTAACATATGCTGAAGAAAAAGAAGAACTTAATTCACCTTAGCTTCTACTAATTTCTGTATGGCAGGAAGACTTCAGAGTTATGGAACTGAACAAATAATTAGGAAAAGAGTCTGGGGAAAAAGAAGTACAGTGTATGCTTTTTAACTTGATGCACTTGATGGCAAGTTTTAATTTATCTCTTTATTCATCATCATAAATTGGAGAAACTAAAAAAAATAAGCATTAGTCCTCCATGTAAAATCATGCACCTTAAAATGCACGTTCATGCATTAGAAAATAGAAGAGGAGGATGTTAACTCTGCAGCAGTAAATAGCAGAAATTGTTAAAATCAGTAACCTTGAAAGAGATTTTAAACCTAGTTATTTTTGCGTAAAATAATATTCTCCAGACACTAGCTCATGTAAATGACTGATGATCCATGCATACAAAAAAACCCTCAGATCATAGCCCTCTGCCCCATAATTTTTTGTTCACAGAGCCACTTCTGTGAAAAAAAAAAAAAAAAAAGAAAAAAAAAATAATAAAAAAAAAGAGTTTAATGCATCATTTGTGGAGCCCTATCTTTGTTCCATGTGTCACCTGTTGAGAGATCTCTCTCATTTTAAATCTCTTATAAGAGATTAGAGATTATGTTTATACTTTAGTCTACAATGGGGCATAGGTTAAGAATTTGTCAGGTAAAGGAATAGACAAAATGTACGAAGCACTGCCTATGCAAACACGTATGATGAATGAATGCTTAATATGAATGGATCTTGAGTAGAACTCCTTTGTCTTGCATGGTAGATGAAAAACATCTCTATCAGCTTTCTAGGGTTGGCATTAAATCTTTTAAAATGGAAAGCCTACTTCTGACCTCAGTAAAAGCAACATTACATTTTTGCTGATTTCAGTTTTACTCATCAGTTGAGTTTTCATTTCTGTAGTCATAAATTGTCCAGACAAAGGTCTCTGTTAGATTCTACAGCTATATAGGTGTTGAGGGTATGTCTATATCAATAAATTAAATGTTCCCAGGAATATGAGGTTATACAAACATGTCAAGCTCGATTATTCAGCTGGGCATCTTCTGCACAGGACACGACTAAAATCAACACCACTCACAAACTCAGCACAGAAAAGCTACAAACTGGTCTGAGCAACTGAGAAACTACTTCTCTTACTCCACCCTTTCCTATTCACACTTTCAGTGGAGGTCTGTTTCCTTATCAGTAGTAACAAACTTGAAAGTCCAGGACAGCTGTAATTCTGTGCATTGTTGCACTATTAATGATTGCGTTCAGCACATGCTTTCAGTGGGAGCAGAATATATTTAACTAGAGTTCAAATAGAAATGAAGATACTAATTTAGACAAAAAGACTTGGCTTTTAAGTTGAATTAATACTAGCAGTTAACTTGATTCACTAATAAAACTCTAAAACCAGGACTTCACTGTGAATTTGATTCAGCTAATTTGAATCTACTTCTGCTTTCATGAACCAGGCAGTTAGAAACAACTACAGTGAGCACATTATAGAAAGCCAGATGGATCATAGTCTGCTATTGAGTTAGCAAATACAGGCAGCTTTTCGTTATCAAAATAGTTTGTCTGCCTATTACTTTAAACTAATGTGATGAAACTTATTTGTCAAAAAATATTTAGAAAAAGAGTAAATGTTCCACTTTGATATTTTTAAAGATAGTATTACACAAATTTCATAATGTAAAAGATGTTTCATTTAGGATTCCAAAACTGGCCTATGTTTAATTTAGAGAGGGAGAAGGAAAAAAAAAAAAAAAAAAAAAAAGTAATTAAACATGACCAACATTTCCAATAGAATACCTAAGGACACAGGACTAAGAAAGCTTTAATCTTCATCAGCTCCCATCTTTTGCTATTACAGGCAACTAGTTGTTCTGGTTTCAGTTAGGACAGAGTTATTTTTCCTCCTAGTAGCTGGTAGGGTGCTATGTTTTGGATTAGGATGAGAAGAGTGCTTCACAAGAGCATATTGTTATTCAAAAGCTCTCAGGAAAACCCAGCTCCCAAGAAATCTGACCAGAAGCAATTACAGAAAGCACAGAGTGTGACTATAAGTGTGATGCATGTTGACAAAAAGTAGAATTAGGAAGACCTCAAAAGGCTTTAGTGATTTTCATCAATATATGGCAGTCTCAGTAAACATCTGTGATTAAAGTATGACATTTCAATGAATTCTGTGTGTATGATATGAACAGAGTGTTAACAGTGCTCATCATGAATGCAATAAAAATGACAGATTTCATGATACTCAGGAAATTAAGATCCTTGTAGGAAAAAAATCTGGAAATAGAAAAAATACAGCTCAATAAAATCTGTTATCAGCTACATATCCCATTGGATAGAATGCTGAAATAAAAACAAACAAACAAACAAACAAAAACAAACAAACAAAAACAAGAAAAACCCAACAAAACACAATTTATTGTCAATTTATAAAATGGAAAATTCACTGAAAAATTTGAGTATACCTGCATACAGTTTTAAACTCACTGTTAAGGTCCAAGTTGCTGTTACTTATGTAAGATTAAATGTATTTTGAAGTCTTCTTGAAATAAGTTAGTGGAAGAAATTTTATCCTTCCCCATGGATCACTTTTATGGAAGACAATCAGACATTAGGCTCATCAGTGACAGTGTAGAACTCTAATAGAGATTTCTGATTTCAAACAAAATTAGTATGTCAATAATGTGTGCAGTTGTTGAAAATCTATAAAAATATTTGATAATTGAAAACTGAAATTTGTAGAATAATAATTATAAAAGCCTACCTCTATTTAAAAATTGATTACTAGGAATGATTTCAATACAAATAAGGAATATAATATGGCATTTTAGTGTAGAGGAAACTCTTTTTTTTCATGTATTTACCTATTCCTTTCTCCCCTGATATTTGCTAACTTTCAAGAGAGATGGCGACACATTCAGTACATTTTTTTTTTCTGCTTTTTCTGTACTTCAAGTTGTAGCAAGGTACTTTTGTCTTTTGCTAAAATTATTCATAATTCATTCTTCCCAGTCAACATTTTTACCCATTACAATAAATTAACATGCAGATTGTTAAAAGTAATGATAGGTAATTATTACGCATAAAAGTAATAATACAAGAGAGGTAAAAAAAGTAAAAATACAAGAGATGTTATATGCACTGCATGACAATGTCCTGGAGGATTCAGGAACTGTTACCAGTATTCTTCATTATCATTATTTATCTTTCTTTCTTTTAGTTTCATTGTCTTAGTTTTAGACAGGAGTCCAGGCACAGATGAAGTAGTGTAAGGATGTCAACAGTTCTGTATCTTTTCCAGATCACATTTTCAGTTTTTGTGAAAGGGAAGTTAATGTTGCACAAGAAAGTATCATAAAAAGAAAATTAGGTATTAAAAGGACCTTGGAAGAGAATACCACTGGAAAAAATTAGTTGTTCATTGTTCATTTAAATGCAACAAAACAAAACAAGCAAAAAACCCCAACCAACCAACCAACCAACCAAAAAAAAAAAAAACACAGAAAAAACTTTTCTTGGGAGGCTGGTGGGGGGGCAACAATTCTATTTCAATGTTAAGTTCTACAAAATTAACATTATTTTTTAGTACTGTCATAGTAGTGTGTTATTATTGATGTTGGCAGTAGATAGTTATCCCTTGTAAATGATACCATTCCTATAAGTGCCATTGAGATTCTACTGATTTTTCCCAAGTGTTAATATAAATGACCTGTACTGCAAGAAACTGAAAGCTTCAATGGAAAAATAGAAAAGACCTGAGTGCAGAAGAAATATGACATCTGTGGCCTTATGAGTTTATATAGAAGCTGCTTTACTTCCCATTATCTTTGGAACAGGTAATATGTAGTTAGCTGTAGCTAAATAAAGGCCTTCTAGAAACATAAGCATGGAAATGTATGACCTTTCATGAGACGAAAATAACTATTCAAATAGTACTATATAAAATAATTTTCAAAATTATTCATTTTAATTTTAAATTTTATATAAATGCTTGCATTAGCTGAAAAGTCTATGAACCATCCTGAAAAGCTCCTATTATAGGCTGGTGATATTAGACATCAAAATTGAGGAATGTATGAAAAATGCATCCTTCTCTTCTGAAAACCAAATCCAGCATTTTCACTTACTGATGAACTCAGCTAAATTTATAGAGATATCAAAGAACCTTTCCTGAATCTTCTTAAACAAGCAAGTTTTTCTTATGCAAACTTTAAACTTAGAGTCAGTTTGGGCCTGTATTCAGTTAAAACACCAGTAATATTCTCATCTATATCAACACAAAACTATCTTTCTCTCTTCTGTTCTCTTTTGCTGTTAGCTTCCTCATACTTATTCAGACTTTCAGATACATCTGTCACGAATGTCTCAGTCTGGTATACTAAAAATAAGAAAGAAATCAGCCAAGCTGAGCTAATGTTCGGATGTATAAGAAATTTTATTATGTTCTCTAACAGCATATAAATGGAAGATATGAGAAATCTGGACAGATTATGTTAATTAAGAGAAATAGATGAGCTGCTACCAAAATAAAGAAATTTGGGAACTCAGAGTTAATTTCACTAAGATGAAAATGTGTTGAATTTTAAGTATCCTTTATACTGAATTGTTACCTGGATGATGGCAATTTTCTCTTTGACCTTCACTTAGGAAAATAATAAAAAGTAAGATGGAGATAGTCTACAACCTCAGAGCAATATAACAAAACCTGTATACCTAAATTTCTGTAACTGTACCTAAAAACTGTACCTAAATTTCAAACTATTTTTCTTAAATTATTTTGGCATTGATGCCTTTTTTTTTTTTTTTTTTTTCCTGTTAGCTAGAATAAACAAAAATATCTTCCACTGCTGGGGAAAGCATTCTCTCCTTACCTGAGAGGACAGCTTTTTTAACAATTTTTATTTTTTTTTCTTCATATTCCTTAGAAAGAGAGCTAAAGCAAAAGCTTTCTGAAATTTTAATTGGCTGTTCTGGAGACTGACTTGTTTTAGAGCAATATTTTAAGAAAAAAAAAAAAAAAAAAAAAGCAAAACCCCAAAACATACTTTCTTGTTAAGCCCACTGGTATCCTCAGCTGAAAGCCATGATCTGTTTTAGCAAACATTGCAGGAACAGCTAGAGGGAAGGTATCACCATTTATGGGCCAACAATCTCATAATTTCCAGGAGAAAAAATGTTGGCTGTATTTAGCTTTTCAGAGCATTTGGAAGTAAATTAAATATATGATGAATTGCAGTTCTGGCCACTCATCTGAATATGTTAGAGCTACACACTGAAGGGTAATTTATTTTCTTGGTTGTACTTGTATTGCGATTCATTTGCTGCTAATGTTTCTAGTTCAAATACTCTCAACTGAAGGATATTAGAAAAAAAAATCTCTGCTATGTTTTTGACAAAAACAGTAAGCCAAGAAAATATATACAGAATATTTTATGCATGCACCTTATTTTCTCTCAGGTTGCAGTATTAGAGAATAAATTATTTATTCACAAAGCTGCTTACCTTTCTTTGTTGCTTATTGGCCTTATGAAGGGAAATTCAACAGTGCACTGAGACTCAAGGTGTCCCAAACCAAAAGAATAGCTGTTATGCCTACTTTGTAACACAATAACGATGTAGAGAAATACTTACTTTTAGGTTCATTCACTTCCTGTAATTTTGAAGAGATACTGATGGTTTAAATGCACAATCTAGAAAATGTTACATTTTGTTTAATTAATCAAGATAATACTTGTCAAAATGTTAACCTAAACTTCAGTGACATTGTGCCCTCAGTATCACTTGAAGCACTACAGGAAGGGAAAGTACATTTTACCTTATTGTTTTGGACACTATTAATTTCAGCTGAGATGGCTTTATATGGTAGAGGTCACATGAAATCAAAAATCACGACTGAATTCCTTGAAAGCTGTTGAGAGAGTTTTGGAAAGGTTCCTAGTTTGGAAAGTCTGGAAACTCTGCTACAACTTTGAAGTAGTTGGCCAGTGTATTTGTACCGAAGGAATAACTCCAGAGGGGACTGAATACACTGCATATATTTCTCAGAGGATTTATGGCTTTTTTTTTTTTTTTTTTTTAAGTATAATTAATTATTTCATTTATTCAGTGACTTCATGCCATGCATAGTAATCTCTGAAGTCCCAAGTAAGTCTGAGTTATGTGTTCCAAGACATGGGATATCTGTCTTACCCCATCAGAATCAGAAGGTCTCACCCCATCGTCCTGTTCACAGCATGCTTAGATGTGACCTCAGACTGGGTTTCTCAGTGTTTATCCAATTGAGTCTTGAAAACTTCTAAGGACAGCGAAGGCACAGCATTTCTGGCTGATCTGATCTGACTGTCCTCAGGGTGAGAAAGGGATTCCATTACCCCAGTCTAAACCTCTCTTGTTTCAACTCTTGCCCAGTGTTTCTCCTCCTCCTGCCATACCCCACTGTAAGAGCCCAGCCTGGTTGACTTGCTGTCTCCTATATGTTAACTGTATATATCTAGTATATACAGTTTCAACTGACATGTGTTGATGCCATTGCACAAATACCGAATATGAAGAATAATGCACTTTTTTAACCTGTCCACAAACTGGACTAAAATCATCTGAGTCTTAAAAAATCAGAAAAAGTATAACACAAATTTAAATTAAAAAAGTTTTCTCTGGCCTATCAATACTGGGTCCCATGTGTCCTCAGGAGCCTTTTTGTTGACATTACTAACTGCTGGTCCAACCTAATAAATATATATATATATAAAAGCTAAATAAATGGCCAGATAAAAGTTGTAGCGTGTCACGTCCTAAAATCTGGAATCACTTTCATTCTCTGTTTTTCACAGATAAAAGACATATATTAAGTGAAGGTGCAAGGAAAATGCTAGCAGCAGATCTCATTAAGTAAAATAGGGGCCAACAGAAAGCTCAGTCTAAATGAAAATATATCCTCTGACAGTTAAGTTCCAATGTAGTATAACAATACCACGTAGAGATAAATTAATGAACAAATATGTCTTATCTGAGTATTTCTCTTCATATTTCCACTTGTTTGTTAATTCCCATAGGTCTGTTTTTTGTAACATAGCCATGATAATTGGTTTTCACAGAAGGGAATATTGTCTTTCTAGCTTTTATGGAAAATAACTGATTTTGTGTGTGTGTTTAGAGGCAAAGCAGAATTTAATGTTTTTTTTTTTTTTTTTTTTTTTTTTTTCTATCATTAATCTGAATAAAAAAATATTCATATAATAAACCAATTAAATTCAAATAACAACAAAAAAAAAAGAAAAAGAAAAAGAAAAAGAGATGTGGCCTATATGTGGGCACAGTACGTGTATTTTGCTTTTTCAATGTTAAGAAAACACTGGATTTTTTTTTTCTTTTTTTTTTTTTTTCTTTTTGCTGTCATAAGGGCATAAATAGTTTTCTGTTGGATTGCCACAAATCTGAAGAGACACCATTGACTCTTACAGGATTACTCTGAATTAACAACAGTGTGACTGAAAATAGAAACTGATTCTTTTGGATTTAGATTAGAAGAAAAGAAGCTTATTCCAACCTTTCTGATTCTGGAAGCTCACAGACATTTATGTAATTTGTTTCTTATAGAACATCATAATTAACTAATAACTGGAAAATCAGAGAACTTGAGTATAAACTTGTCAACAAGCACTACAATAATTTCATCAGAAAAACCCCTTCTACTCATTCTTACACCTTTTAACAACGTAACAACACTAAAAACAAGACTAATATCATATGGATTCTTAGCATGAAACAAATCACGGAAGCATGGTGGGACCACTCTCATGACTGGAGTGCTGCAATGTCTGGCTATAGGCTCTTCAGAAAGGACAGACAGCACGGAAGGGGTGGTGGAGTGGCTCTCTATATTAGAGAGTGTTTTGATGTCATCGAACTTGAGGCTGGGAATGACAAGGTGGAGTCGCTATGGGTTAGGATCAGCAGAAAGGCCAACAAGGGAAGCATCCTGGTGGGGGTCTGTTATAGACTGCCAAACCAGGATGAGGGGACGGATGAGGAGTTCTACAGGCAGCTGGCAGAAGTTGTGAAATCATCAGCGCTTGTTCTTGTGGGGGACTTTAACTTCCCAGACATATCCTGGAAACACAACACAGCCCAGAGAAAGCAGTCCAGGAGGTTTCTGGAGAGTGTGGAAGATAACTTCCTGATGCAGCTGGTTGGCGAGCCTACCAGGGGAGGTGCCCCGCTAGACCTTCTGTTCAATAACAGAGAAGGACTGGTGGGAGATGTGGTGGCCGGGGGCTATCTTGGGCAGAGTGACCACAAAATGGTAGAGTTCTCGATGCCTGGCGAAGTCAGGAGTGGGAACAGTAAAACTGCTGTCTTGGATTTCCAAAGAGCAGACTTTGAGCTGCTCAGGACACTGGTTGGTGGAGTCTCTTGGGAGGCAGTCCTGAATGGTAGAGGAGTCCAGGAAAGCTGGGTGCTCTTCAAGAAAGAAATCTTAAAGGTTCAGAAGCAGTCTGTCCCCACATGCCCAAAGATGAGCCGGCGCGGAAGAAGACCGGCCTGGCTGAACAGAGAGCTGTGGCTCGAGCTTAGGAGAAAAAAGAGGGTTTATAGTCTTTGGAAAAGAGGGCGGGCCACTCAGGGGGACTACAAGGATGTTGCGAGGTGGTGCAGGGACAAAATTAGAAAGGCCAAAGCTCATCCGGAGCTCAATCTGGCTACTGCTGTTAAAGACAAAAAAATATTTTTATAAATACATCAATACCAAAAGGAGGACTAAGGAGAATCTCCACCCTTTATTGGATACAGGGGGAAACAGTTACCAGAGATGAGGAAAAAGCTGAGGTGCTTAACGCCTTCTTTGCCTCAGTCTTTAGCAGCAAAACCAGTTGTTCTCTGGACGCCCAGTACCCTGAAGGTAGACCCAGGGAACTATAGTCCTGTTAGTTTAACATCAGTGCCAGGGAAGCTCATGGAGCAGATTATCTTGGGTATCATCATGTGGCAGTTGCAGGGCAAGCAGGTGATCAGGCCTAGTCAGCATGGGTTTATGAAGGGCAGGTCCTGCTTGACGAACCTGATCTCCTTCTATGACAAGGTGACATGCTTAGTGGATGAGGGAAAGGCTGTGGATGTGGTCTCCCTTGACTTCAGGAAGGCATTTGACACCATTCCCCACAGAATTCTCCTCAGGAAACTGGCTGCTGATGGCTTGGACTGGCGTACACTTCGTTGGGATAAGAGCTGGCTGGATGGCCGGGCCCAGAGAGTTGTGGTGAATGGAGTCAAATCCAGTTGGAGACCGGTCACTAGTGGAGTTCCCCAGGGCTCGGTACTGGGACCAGTCCTCTTTAGCATCTTCATCGATGATCTGGACGAGGGGATCGAGTGCACCCTCAGCAAGTTTGCAGACGACACCAAGTTAGGTGCGTGTGTTGATCTGCTCGAGGGTAGGAAGGCTCTGCAGGAGGATCTGGATAGGCTGGACCGATGGGCCGAGGCCAATGGTATGAAGTTCAACAAGGCCAAGTGCTGGGTCCTGCACGTGGGGCCCAACAACCCCAAACAGAGCTACAGGCTGCGAGATGTGTGGTTGGAAAGCTGCCTGGCAGAGAAGGACCTGGGAGTATTGGTTGACAGTTGGCTGAATATGAGCCAGCAGTGTGCTCAGGCGGCCAAGAAGGCCAGCAGCATCCTGGCTTGCGTAAGAAACAGTATGGCCAGCAGGGCTAGGGAAGTGATTGTCCCCCTGTACTCGGCTCTGGTGAGGTTTCACCTCGAGTAGTGCGTTCAGTTTTGGGCCCCTCGCTACAAGAAGGACATGGAGGTGCTCGAGCGAGTCCAGAGAAGGGCTACAAAGCTGCTGAAGGGTCTGGAGAACAAGTCTTACAAGGAGCGGCTGAGGGAGCTGGGACTGTTTAGCCTGGAAAAGAGAGGGCTCAAGGGCGACCTTATTGCACTCTACAGGTACCTGAAAGGAGGCTGTAGCGAGGTGGGGGTTGGTCTATTCTCCCACGTGCCTGGTGACAGGACGAGGGGGAATGGGCTAGAGTTGCACCAGGGGAGGTTTAGGTTGGATATTAGGAAGAACTTCTTTCCTGAACGGGTTGTTAGTCACTGGAATAGGCTGCCCAGGGAAGTGGTTGAGTCTCCATCCCTGGAGGTCTTTAAAAGACGTTTAGATGTAGAGCTTAGGGATATGGTTTAGTGGAAGATTTGTTAGTGTTAGGTCAGAGGTTGGACTCGCTGATCTTGGAGGTCTCTTCCAACCTAAACTATTCTGTGATTCTGTGTGAAATCAGGAGCTGATGCTATAAATGACACAAGTCTGGCTACATGCAGGAATCTCTGAAGGTGCCAGGGCTTTGGAGCACTGCGTGACCACAATCACTGTCATATGTGATGTGGAGACAAATCCACATGCCCTTTATGTCAAGTCTAAAGTACTTAAATTTAAGAGGTAGGTGCAACTCACCCAGCAGTTAACCTTTCAGCAGTAGGGCTTAAAATGCCAATGGACTCTAAAGTATTTGATGATCTGTAAAACTGACTTTTTTTTTTTTTTTTTTTTTTTTTTTTAGATTCACCAATCTGTCACAAAGAAATGCAGGTCTGTTCTTTGTAATGCATATTTTTTGTATCTTAAATGCAATAATAAACAGATGCTCCCATGAAGCCTAATTTTTATGTAATAAAGAAGAATAAACCAAGTGGCACTAACTCAGATCACCTTGCTGACCCAAGAAGTCAAGTTCAGCTGCAATTAGGATTGAATGGAGTGCTCATTATAAATGAGAATTATAATGAATCCATTACAGGTTGTTCAGGATATTTTATGGATTTCAAAAGGGCTTTTTCTGTAGCTCAGCATTAATTGAACATTTGTTATGAACACTTAGATATACAACTGTCAACTTGTCAAGTTTTAGGCAACAGTCATTAGATTTTATGGTTCATCAGAACCACACAATGACAATCACAATAACAAATGCAGAAAACAAAATGAAGAATAATGTAGAAGTTCCAGCAATGCACGTTTCACATTGTCCCAACTACATTTCAAGAATCAGCATCTATTTTGCAAATCAGAACTCTTACTTCCAATTAGATTATACTCTTTTTGTGCAGCCCAAGTGTCACTTGTTGAAATTTAAAAATGAATAACCTGGTTCGTGTTGTTCTATTTTGTTAACACGACCAAATGAACACTGGCCTGTAAGGCCTAACTCTGTAGTTGCTAATCATATGAAGATCATGTGAAATGAAGGAGAGATGTCTGACTGTTCTAAAAATGATTTTCTAGTATCATTCTGAAAGGTTGTCTATAGAGTTTATTAAAGTAAGTTCATGAGACTATTTTTTGAAACTGTTTTACTTTACATATGTAATGCTGTCTTAGAAAAAAAGTAGAATATATCTTTCTCTTTAGCAAAATTTACTACTATCAGTATAAATGATTCTATCATCATCAGTTAATACAAAAGTCCATATTTCAGTTGGTGCCTCTGTTATTTATGTACTTAAGATGTATTTATTTGGGCTTAGGTCATAGGATTTGGACTTATTTATATCTTAGTATTCTAATCAATATGTACTAACCAATAAAGAAGATCTGATAACATTCTTTAGGGACATGAAAAGGTATTGCTTGGTCTTTGAAAATACCTAAACCACACCAAAGGAAAGGAAATTCAGCTGAGGTGTGAGAGAGAATTTTCAAATGTTAGAGACTAAAGTACAGCTAGGAAGCTGGGGAGGATGGGGAGGCTGTAGTATCTCCTGCACTGAGGGACTTTAAGAGAAAGTTTAAAATGCTTCTCAATAATTTTGTACTTGACTGATCCTGCCTTGGACAAAATGATAAATAAGCTTGGTATTGCAGTGATATGTTGGTAAGAAAGTATTCGGTATGTTGTGCTCAGATTTTTTATTTTTTATTTTTTTTCTCTTGGGGTCCCTATCTTCCTCATCTTTGAGTATTGTAACAGTATTTTAAAATACAGATCCTTACAAATTATCTTCATAATCATTCTGTAGTTAACAGTCCACTGTTAGCATCATGAATCAAAATGGTGAAAGTCAATAATGCTTTGCCAGCTGGGAATTTACACAAAGAAGTTAAGAAATTGCACAAAAAAGTATGTGAGTATGAAAAGGAGTAATCAGTGCTATGATTCTATAGACACTGCAGTTGGCTCAACACACGGATTATTGCACGCAAAAGATATTTGTTTAATATCCACATTAATTTGATTTTATACCCCTGAGACCAGAAGCTCAAGTATACAAATGGATTAACAAATACATTCTTTCACTTTAATCTTTCAATGTAATGACCAGAAGGTCTTATAAGAACCATTGACTGGATGCCAGCTGTGATAAAACATTGCAAATGCAGTCATGAAAAGTGATAATGCTAAATCTGCTTCATGACAGTTCTGATTTATTGAAGTAAAGATATGAATCCAGCAATAAAGCCTCACAAGGCACATGCAAAATGCAAATCCCAGTTAAGCTGACTGAATTTTAAGTCAAAGTACTCAGACACCACAAATGACAAAAATAAGAAATGATCTCATTCATGACTGGGAATGCCGTTGCTTGATTATTTATTTATTTATTTATTTATTTCCCTCTTCAGCAAAAGCTTCATTAGCTGCATGTCTTATGTGTATTGTCATAGTATATTCTTGCAGTTAGCATTTTTCATTCTAGTTAACAAACTCCGAGCAATAGCATTTACAGTTCTGAAACAGGAATATATGGAAGCATGTTTCCCTGGAGTACTTGTTTCCTGCAGCTTCTATATCTTGTTATTCAGATCTATGTGACTGATAATAATACTTCAACATCTATGCTTCCCCTAAACAACACAGATATACTGTGGAAAACTAAAATGAAAAGCATTTTTTCCCTTCTAAAATGAAAGTCAAAAAAGGGGACAAGAACAATAAAATTGTGTTCACAATACAGCAGCCATCAGAGATTTGATGTCATTGTTCTAGAATGAGGTGATAGTTGTGGAGAACTCACTTAAAACTTAGCATTGTGGGCTGGCAGGCACAAAGGCTTCCATATGCATTATGGGTTTCTTTAAAAGTTAACTGACTACCACTGTGTTTTCCAAAGTTTTTTGTTTGTTTGTTTGTTTTCTTGCTTGTTTTTTTTTTCCGTCAAAGTTCCTAAAACTCATTGTGAAAAATTATTTTATCTAACCAAAGGTGAGATTTTGGTTAATAGCAGGGTTTTGAAGAGCTCCAAGGAGGGAAAATTCACAACCTCTCTGGGCAACCTGATGCACACAATAAAGAAATACTTCCTCATGTTTAGACAGAACCTCCTGCATTCCAGTTTGTACCCATTGCCTCTTGTCTTGTCACTGGGCAACACTAAAAAGAACCTGTCTACATTCATTACAGTCTCCTTTCAGGTGTTTATATACATTGATGAGATCCTCCTGAGCTTTTTCTTCTCTAGACTGAACAGTCCTAACTCTCTCAGCCTTTCCTCATAGAGATGATGTTAAAAACCCTTCATTATCTTTCTTAACTCTAACAGCAGTGGATTTTGTTTATGCATTTCACATCCAAGTTCATCTTTTACCCTTGAAATGCCATTCAGTGTCATTATGAAAAGCTATTGATCACACATCTCATTTGCATAGTTCTCTTCTACTACAATTGCTACAGATTTCCAAGAAAACTTTCATGACACCATTTAAAAGAAAGTCTTTTGTTAAACTCTGCAAAGCATATTGTTAAGTCAATAGCAACTTGACCTGGAATTTGCTATCAGTTGAGTATTTATTTATTGATTGATTGATTGATGGCTAGCAGAATAGGTATTTTTCACACCAGTAAGAATTCATTATATTTAACGTGGTGTTTTCATGAGGTTATGCCTATTCAAAATGAGTCAATAGGAGCTCAACTAAAACAGAGATTCTTTTAAAAACTTTTTTTTTTTTTTTTCTGTGAGACACATGCAAGCCAAAAACTATCACTAAGAAGTACACTATTTCAGTCCTTTCATTTTATTTATATCATGCCTTCTAAAATATTGTCTTTTTTTTTTATTTTTATTTTTATTTAGGAGTCTGAACCTAACTTTTTATAAATTGACATAGAAGCTTTGCAAATTTATACCAGTTGTGTATTTTGTCTCACATTTATGTTTTCCTAACTGTTGTAATCACATATCAAATATTTCTGGCCTTATTAAAGATCTTAATTCACTTTCTCTTCACTCCAAGACCAGGTGCATCACCTGCATACCCTTCTGCATGCTTACTGTGGCTTAACCCAGCAGGGAGCTAAGCACCACACAGCTATTCATTCATGAGAAGAGGGAAAGAAACAGGGAAAAAAAAAGCTAAAACTTGTGGATAGAGGTAAAAACAGTTTAATAGTACAGAAAAAGAAGGGAAAACAATGGTGAAAAAAAAAAAAAAAAAAAAAAGAATATACAAAGTAAGTGATACACAGTGCAATTGTTCACTACTTGCTGACCAATGCCCAGGCAGATCCTGAGCAGTGGCAGCTCCTTCTGCCAACTCTCCAAGTTTTATTATTCAGCATGACACCATATAGTATGGGATATCCCTGTGTGTGTGCCAGTTTGGATCAGCTGTTCTGGTTGTATCCCCTCCCAGCTCCTTGTGCACACTAAGCTTCCTTCTGGCAAGGAAGCTTGCCAGAATGAGAAACCAAGTGAGAAACCAAATGAGAAACCAAAAACTCCCTATCCTTAAACATTGCTATCCTTAAAACTCCTATCCTTAAACACTGCTCAAGAGCAATTAAAACATTGGTGTGTTTTAGTATTATAACAAGATTATTCTCGTCCTAAAACCACAACACAGTACAGTATCATCTACTAGGAAGAAAATTATCTCCAAAAGAGAACGGTTTCTTCTGAAGTCACAGCATGTACCATTCACTTGCGCCCAGCCAAATTTATCTATAGAGGTTACACTAAAGCTCTGTATGGAAAACCACTGAAAGAACTAAAGAATGAATCAGAGGTCTGAACTCTTGCCAGTGCTGCCATTTCTCTTCTGGCAGCCTGCAGTCTCCAGCATTCAGGCTGTTAGTTTTTCCCAGCTTTCACCTAAAGGCACAAATCTCCATGCCCCCACCATCCCTTTAGCCACAGTAAACTGTCATAAGCATTAAATAATGACAAACTCGAAAACTGCAACTGGGACATAAATGAAGAAGAATGCACTGCACGAGGTTTCCCATAAAAAGTTAAAGAGAAATAATGTTTTTAATGATAAGAATTCATAACAAGCTTTGCAACTATTTTTTGAGCAGTGGAAAGACAAACCCTTAAAAACTGTTCCTGAAGATAAAATAACTTGATTTTACTGCATGTTGTCCAAATGTATACTAATGCCACTTTATGAAAGCACAGATGGATTTTCTTCATTATTGTTGTGCTGTAGAACAAATGCCAAAATTCTACCGAGTGTGTGACTGGAAGAGACTGACACTTAAGTCTCAGTGTGCTTCCATTATATGCACATAGATAGAGAGCAATTGCAGTGGCTCCAAAACAGAGTTCTGTGTGAGAATTTGAGTTGATTACATGAACAGTAGATAAGGACAGACAGGTTTCTAAATAATTTGAAATAACTTTGAACAAAACAAAATCTCCTCAGAGATGCTGTAAACAAAAATATTTTCCCCGAGAAACAGGTTTTTGTGGTTTAAGAATTCTGTTCATATGAAAGAGGTAATTATTATCACTGACTTACACTAATAATGATTTATCAAATTTAGTTTTTTTTCTTTAGAGAGTTCAGAGCATTTTTTTTTCCCTGTAGCTTTGTCTGCCTTAAATGGCATCTCAGTAGGTATCATCATGATTTTTCTTTACAGCTTGGTTGAAATACCCTTCAGTCCTTGAGTATAAGCAAGCAAGTAAGCAAATAAAAGCCCCAAAACTTTTAAAAAAATCTTTTTTGTTTGTTTGTTTGTTTGTTTTTGTTTTTAAACAGGTACCTAATCATTCACCTTTCCTTCTTAAAGCTCTAGTCTTTTCTATCAGTTAGAAGAATACACTAGAATTCATCATGAGATTTTTTGCCTAGCTGAATAAGGTATAGAATCATTAAAGTTGGAAAAGACTGTAAGATCATTGAGTCCAAACTTAACCTAGTGCTAAAGTTCACAAGTATATTCAATCATTCTTCAACCTACCTGCATTTTAGACTCTTTTCTGATTCACATTATGATAGAGGTCTTATCTCCAGGGCACCAAATCAAGTGAGAAATTTTCAGTTTTATTTGCCTTATTCAGAGATTTCACATTCTCTAGACCACCTTAGATCTATGGGACCAACAACAGTCACTGGAGGCAGTAAGACTAATATATAGTTAGAGATGATTAATGATAATATGGTAGAGTGGGGAAGATGGTATTGAAAGACCAGATAATTTTTTTCAGTAGGTAGACAACCCAAACTTTATCTGCATATCCAAATGAAGGATGCTGTCTTCCAAATGAAAATGGACACATCAGTGCGATACCAGGAATGACTGTTTTCACAGGAGGAATGAGCAGATGCTTGCTGCCTTGTGGTAGGAAGGATATATCAAGTTATGAGACAGAAGCATAAAAGATATATGTAACTTTTAAAGAAGACACTATTAAAGAGACTCAGGAAATTGACTACTAGTTTTTGTTATATCTTCAGAGCTTACTCTTGTAATTGTTCATGATATAGCTTTTCTATCAGCTGCCAGAAAACATTATTGAGGCCACACTTTATATTTAGGAACTACGGTGTATTTCTTCAGGATTGTAGATCTTAGGTAATGTATTCCATTTTTCTTCTATAGCATCCTGCTGTTAGTATGTACTCCATAAAATTAGTCAACAGGAGGAAAATAAATCCAAATGTCATGTATGCTATTGTAAAACATTACCTTTAAGTAGTTGTGTGATATGAGGTAGTTATCAACAACATTTTGTAAAATTCCTTGTTGGTTCATTTCTCACAGTGGTTTGAGAAACTGAGTAGTAAGAAAATCTTTGTTGATTGAAGTTGATATAAGCACAGCATTTGTAAGTATCCTTCACCATAAATTGGACATGCCTTAGGGGCTGATGGTTGCTTCTTAGAGAAGGTACTGCAAATGGGGACTATTGAATATGTTGGTGCTAATTCTTTTTCTTCTCAACATAGCACTTGTCATTATAAAACACAGTAAAATGTTAAGATAATTTTAAACAATAATTTCAAAATCAATTTTAGTTTAATGTAGCTGCACCATTGCTTTCAGTAATGCTCCAATATCTTAATGTATTTTACTAAGGATTCCAAGCTCAGGATGCGAGAGTCACTCTTTCAGAGACCTCTAACTTTGTCTGCCTGGCTTGTAAAGAAAATCACTACAAATTTCAGCTTGAAATAAAAAGTTTATTTTATTTTATGTTATTTTTAAATAAAAATACAGACTGCAGTATCACCATATTTCTTTCTCTCCAAGACTTATATTGTCAAGGGGAGGCAAAGTGTTTTCTTCACTTAGCTTTAGAACTTCTCCTCACTGGAAATCCTAATTCCTTTAGAAATCATGAAATCCTGTGTTCTTAAATCTCTAAAGGAAGTAGCTCTTTTCCATTCCTCTTCCCATTAAAATATTTTTAAAAACCATTTTTATTGTCCCCCACACTGTTAGCCGACTTCAACTATAATTGAGCTTTGGCCACCTGGATTGTCTTTCTACAAAGGCGAGCAGCATCCCACGTCACCTGACCTTGCTTCCAGCAGCCATTCACTTTCTTTTTCTGCCTAAGCTTTGGAAGAAGATCCCTGCTCAGCCAAGCTTGCCTTCTACCCCTCCTGCTTCACTTCCAACATTTTGGAATTGAATGTTGCCATGTTCAGGCATTTTTGACTCTTTGCATAAAGACTTTTTAAGCTGGAGTTTAAATGTACAAAGCAATGTATTGACTAATGCACATAATAGTATTAATATTCTTCTTAAGAATTAATATGCTCCCTGCCCTTGATTAGATATCAGTGATATTTTGCATGCCATGCAGTCACCAACCCAGTGGGCAAGGATGACTTTCCATTGCCCTTTGGAACAACAGAGTGACTGCAGTGAGTGTTGATGAGTTGCCAACTCCTGGCTCCATATTTTCTCTCACTTCATTTGCTGTTAACTCACACCAATGTCAAAAATCTCACCTCTGCCTTTCCTATCACACATGGCTCTAGTCTACATATTTTCTTAGTTTTTACTGAACTCAGCAGTATCCTCAGAAATCTGAATCACATGGCATCAAAATCAGATCTTTTGACCCAAGGATCACATCATGCTGAATTCCTGGCTGGTGTGTTTCAGGTACACATCATTATAACCAATGAGATATTTTGATTTTGAAGTACTGTATTTTCTACATATTTTCTCATTCACAGAATCACAGAACTGAAGGGACTGGAAGGGACCTCGAAAGATCATTGGGTTCAACCCCCCTGCCAAAGCAGGTTTCTTACAGCAGGTTGCCCAGGTAGATGTCCAGATGGGCCTTGAATATCTCCAGAGAAGGAGACTCCACAACCTCCCTGGGCAGCCTGTTCCAGTGCTCCATCACCCTCACCATGAAGAAGTTCTTACGCATGTTGGTGCGGAACTTCCTGTGCTCTATCTTGCAGCCATTACCCCTTGTCCTATCCCCAAAAACCACTGAAAAGAGGTTGGCCAAATCCCTTTGTCTCCCACACCTCAGGTATTTATACACATTAATGAGATGCCTTCTCAATCTTCTTTTCTCCAGACTAAACAGACCCAGGTCTCAGCCTGTCTTCATAGGGAAGATGCTCCAAGCCCCGTATCATCTTTGTGGCCCTCCTCTGCACTCTTTCCAGGAGATCCCTGTCTTTTTTTGTCCTGGGGAGCCCAGAACTGGACACAGTACTCCAGGTGAGGCCTGACCAGGGCAGAATAGAGGTGGAGGATCACCTCCCTTGACCTGCTGGCCACGCTCCTTTTTATGCATGCCAGGATCCCATTGGCCCTCTTGGCCACCAGGGCACACTGCTGGCTCATGGTCAACCTGTTGTCCACCAGGACCCCTAGGTCCTTCTCCTCAGAGCTCCTCTCCAGCAGGTCATCCCCCAGCCTGTACTGAAACATCTGGTTGTTCCTTCCCAGGTGCAGGACTCTACACTTACTCTTATTAAATATCATTGGTTTTCTTCCTGCCCATCTTTCCAGTCAGTCCAGGTCTCGTTGAATGGCAGCACAGCCTTCTGGCATGACAGCCACTCCTCCCAGCTTTGTGTCATCAGCATGCTTGCTGAGGGCAGACACTATTCCCTCATCAAGGTTGTCAATGAAGATGTTGAACAAGACCGGACCCAGCACCGATGCCTGGGGAACAGGTCTCCAGCTGGACTCTGCGCTGCCAATCACCACCCTCTGAGCTTGGTCAGTCAGCCAGTTCTCAACCCACCTTACTGTCCACTCGTCTATCCCACACTTTCTCAGGTTTGCTAGCAGGATGTCGTAGGATACAGCATCAAAAGCCAAAGTCAAGGCAGATGAAAAGCTAAAAAGCTAAAGTCAAGGTAGATGACATCCACTGCTCTCCCCTCGTCTACACAGCTGGTGATGCCATCATAGAAGGCAACGACGTTGGTCGAGCACAACTTCCCCTTGGTGAATCCATGCTTACTACTTCTCATAACTTTCTTCTCTTCCAGTTGCTTGGAGATGGCATCCAGAACAAACTGTTCCAAAACCTTTCCAGGGATAGAGGTAAGACTGACTGGCCTGTAGTTTCCCGGATCCTCCTTCCTGCCCTTGTTGAAGACTGGAGTGACATTTGCTGTCCTCCAGTCTGCAGGCACCTCTCCTGTTCTCCAGGACCTTTCAAAGATGATAGAGAGCAGTTCGGCGATCACCCCTGCCAGCTCCCTTAGCACACTTGGATGCATCCCATTGGGACCCATGGATTTGTGTGCGTTGAGCCCACTCAGACGCTCCCGAATGACTCTCTCATCAACCAGGAGGGAGCCCTCCATTGCCCAGACCCATTGTCCTCCTGCCAGGGTCGAGGAGTCCCAGGGGGGAGTATTTGAAGCAAAGACTGAAGCAAAGAAAGCATTCAGCATCTCCGCCTTCTCAGCATCTCCCATTACCAGGACACCCCCCTCATTCAGCAAGGGACCCACATTATCCCTAGTCTTCCTTTTACTGTTTACATACTTAAAAAACCCTTCTTATTATCCTTTATCTCTTTTGCAAACCTCATCTCTAGGTGGGCTTTATCCTTCCTTGTCGCATCCTTGCAGGCCCTGACAATACTTCTATATTCCTCCCAAGAGGACAGGCATTTTTTCCACATTTCATAGACCTTCCTCTTCCTTTTGATCTCATTGATGAGCTCCTTTCTCATCCACGCAGGTCTCCTGCCCCCCTTCCCTGATTTCCTACTCTTAGGGATGCACCGATCCTGAGCTTGGAAGAAGTGCTGTTTAAATGTAGCCCAGCTCTCACAAGCACCCTTGCCCTCAAGCAACCTAGCCCATGAAATACTCCCAAGCAGGTCCCAGAAGAGGTCAAAGTTGTCTCTTTGAAAGTCCAGGTTAGCAATCCTGCCTTTAGCCTTACTTCTTCCACCAAGTTCCATCTTGAACTCCACCATCTCATGGCCGCTGCATCCCAAGCTGCCCCCAACCTTCACATCCCTAACAAGCCCAACCCTGTTGGAAAGGACAAGGTCCAGAAGCACCCCCCGCCTCGCTGGCTCCTCCACCACCTGCGTCAGAAAATTGTCTTCAATGCATTGTAGGAATCGTTAGGACTGCGTGTGCCTGGCCGAGTTACTTACCCAACAGATGTCTGGATAATTGAAGTCCCCCATGAGAACCAGCACCCGTGATCTTGAGGCTACTACCAGCTGCTTGTAGAAGGTCTCATCGACCTCCTCCTCCTGATCTGATGACCTGTACACCCCCACAACAGTGTCCCCCATACCAGACCACCCCTTAATTCTCACCCACAAGCACTCCACTTGTCCCTCACCCTCCCCCAGGTGGAGCTGGGTACACTCTAATTGCTCCCTCACATAAAGGGCAACCCCACCCCCTTGCTTCCCCAGCCTGTCTTTCCTAAAAAGGACATAGGCCTCCATGACAGTGTTCCAGTCATGCGAGCTGTCCCACCACATCTCTGTGACTGCAACGAGATCATGGCCCTGAATACAGATCTTGAGCTCATCCTGTTTATTTCCCATGCTTCACGCATTGGTATACAGGCACTTTAGGGAAGCAGCAGGTGCAGTTACCCCTGGAGGGATGCAAGAAGAAGATTCCAGACAGAGTATCATGATTGTTACCTTCTCTGAGGAGCCCTCAGACAATCCTATGGGACAACTCAGAAGATTATCCCTACTATCTTCAACAGTGACAGCAGTGACAACTTCTCCCAGCCCTTCTCTGTCACTTACAGCTCTCTTCCCTACCCCTGTCAAACCTAGTTTAAAGCCTTGGTAATCAGCCCAGAGAGCTTGCTCCCCAACACACTTGTGCTCCACTTGCTGAGTTGGAGTTGATCAGCAGCCCACATACCTGGCTTCTCAAAGGACTGCCCAAGATCAAAATACCCAAATCCTTGGTCCAGACACCAGCCCCTCAGCTAGTCATTCACCTGTCCCATTCTCCTCCTTCTTTCTGTGTCCCGGTCACCCAGCGGGAAGATAGAAGAGAACACTACCTGCACCCCCAATCCCTTCAACAAACTTCCCAGGGATGCAAAGTCCTTTTTAATATTCCTCATTTTTCTAGTTGCAGCTTCCCAGGCTCCAACCTGAATGACAACAAGAGGATAGTAATCCTCTGGTTTAACGAGCTGTGGCAGAGCCTTCCTAACGTCTCTGACACATGCCCCAGGAAGACAGCACACCTCTCTGGATAGGTTATCCGGGCGACAGATGGGATCCTCAGTGCCCCTCAGAATGGAGTCTCCAATCACTAAGACTCTCCACTCTTTTTCTGTGGCACCGGTTGTGATGCAGTGCTCCGTCCGGCCCTGATCCCTATGCTCAGTACTTCCCCCAATCTTGACATGCTTCTCAGGGTTGCTTCCCAGGTTTGGACTACTGTCCAGACCCTCAACATCTTCCTTATCCTCCTTGAGAGCCTCAAATTACCCAGGGACACCATGGGGGTTGGTGGCACCGTGGGTGTCGGGGGCAGACGTCTCTTTCTGCTTCGAGCTGAGATGAGGGGCCAGCCCCTTTTCTCTTGTGGGCGGTCAAGCCCTCTGTCCTACATGTGATCAGCTGGGTCAGCTACTACTGCTTACAGGGACTTAGGAGGGGGCTGCTGGGCATAAGCAGGGGCAGGTTGACACCTCCTATCTGTCACCCTCAGAGACTCCCAGGATCCCCTCAGGCTGCCGATTTCTCACTGCAGCCCAGCCACCTGCTTGAGGAGTTCCTTAAGCAGGGCACACCTGCACCCATGACAGCCCTCTCTTCCCTCAGGTCATAGGAGGGACAACAGATTCCAGAGCTCCCTACAGTCACCTGTCTGGACTGCCACTTCTCCCCTCAGGGGATCCACCTGAGTGCCTACATGAGCCCAGAGAGGCAGCATATCCTCCGTTTAGGTTGCCGCCTCAGACCAGCTGCTGCGATGGGTGCCCACCATGGTGAATTCTAGGTGCAACGAGGCAGAGTTCCCCAAGGAGGGGAGGGGAAGAGAAAGGGAGGTGGGAAAGGGAGGAGAGGATCCTCCTTGCACTCCTCCCTGCCCCGCGCTAGCTAACTGCCCGTGCTAACTGCCAAACCGGTCCTGTTAGCGCTCTGGTTTGCGGCACTCCCTAGGGACTGTTTTTATAGTGCTGGGAGGTGGGTGGGCTGTTGTCACCCCTGGCTCCTCCCTCAGCACGTGTACTGGGTCTGGCTGGGATGTTAACTTTCCCTGCAGCAGCCCATACAGTGCTGCGCTCTGCACTTGGAGCTAGAACAGCACTGGTCTTGTGTCTGCTGCTGAGAAGTGCTGGCACAGCATCAGGACTCTCTTTAACCCTGCTAGGGGGTGGGCAAAAAAGTGAGAAAGAAACATCACCAGGGCAGCTGACCTAAACCAACCAAAGGGATATTCCATACCATATGATGTCACACTCAGCAATAAAAGGTGGAAAAAGGAAGAAGAGGGGAGGGGTGGGCTCTCATTGTGAAAACATTTGTCCTCCTCGGGAACACTGGCTACGTGCGTTGAGGCCCTGCTTCAAGGATGTGGTCAAGCATCACTCCTTTGTGGGAAGTAGAGTAATTTCTTTCCTCTGCAGTTCCACATAGCCTTTACTTGTTTTGTTTAGTTATTCCCTTTCCCCCTCCCTCTTCCCCTTTCCCTTTTTTCCCTTTAGTTGAATTGTTTAATTAATAATATTTCCTGAATAACATTTTTTCTCTTTAATTAAATTATCCTTATCTCAACCCATGAGTTGTTCTTTTGTTTACTTCTTCCCCTCCTCATCTGAGGAGGGGGAGTGAGAGAGCGGTTGTGGTGTTCAGCTGCCTAGCATGGTAAAACCACCACAGCACGTCAGCGCCCATGGCGGCACAAGCACAGCTCCTACCTGCTCAGCGGGTGGGAGCTAGGGCTGCGTCTCTGACCCAAGCGGCTCTGTGACGCTTTATTGGGGGAGTTTAGGGGCTGGCTCCGTTCGTCTCCCTGCCAGGAGCCCTCACTAAGGCCGATCCATGAGAGGTCCTTGTTAAAATGGCCTTCTGTGTCTTTTCTCACAAACAAACAAAAATGTCCGTGAGTTTCTGCAATGTGATACTGAGGCCAATTCTGACAAAGTGGTGCCAGGAATAATTTTTATCATGACAGAAGAATATAAACTTCTTTTCTATTGAAAGCTGAGCTTTTAGCTGTCCTCGCAAAGAATGAATGTGTTGAATAAGAGCAAGACCTTCAGATGACAGAAGAAGATGTCATTACTCTGAGCAACTTAAAAAAATGAGTTTAGCATCTTGGTTTTTGGTTGCAGTTACAGAAGCACTGGCATAAGAAGACAATTTAGTCCCTTTTTACATCTTTCCAAGTCAGATATTACAGATATCTCCAGGGAATCTTTGCATACCCTATGCAACACAATCTCCTTCTTAGAGAAGGAGAAACGGAATAAATACTTGTCAGGCATAAATTCGTAATGAAACTAATGAAACTCACTATGAAAGTGGAATTATTGCATCAGTGGAGGGAAAAAAAAATACTTCTAATCATTTTGAATTACTTCTTGGAATGGTATAATAGGTTTGGAGAATTTTTCTATACTGTCTTCTACATAAGATTTGGGGAACATAAACATAGATCCTATGACATCACAGAGCGATGTCTCTGTAAAAGCCAAAGGATCAGAGGAGACAAAAGTGGAAGGTGGAAAGAAAAATAAGTGAGCACCTCACTGAAGAGTGAAGACAAATCTTTTCTTTAGGAAATAAATCTATTAGAATAGAAATATATTTAAGTAGAATTTTTTTAACTGTATGAATGACTACATGCAGCATTAATAAGGTACGTTACAGTAAATGCTAGCAATGCTTATAGTCAAAAATCCCTTTGTGTACTAATGTCGATCTGATCTACGGAAAATGTAATTTAGACGAAACATCATTCCATTAGCTCCTGAATCCCATGGATCTGGCAATGAACGTATGCATCTGTTTTTGGTGTTATTGTCACTAGATGTACCTACTAATATTTACTAATAAAGTCATCTGGAGTATTACAAAGTGAGAGAATGGTGTATTTTTAATCTTCTCTATAGAAGTTGCTTTAAAATTTGCGTGTAGAAAACTTATGCTTCTGAGTTTGATATTAAAGCGTTGATACAAGTAAGTTTATCAGTCGCCCCAAGAACAAAGCCACATCAGATGAACAGAACATAACAAAACTTTTCTAGGTGTCATTCATGCTACTTAGCAAATAGAGGATATGAAGTAAGGATGACTCAACAGGTGAACCCATTTCAAGTAATCTTTGCCATTTTGTTTAATTAAATAAGCAAGTGTTTCTGTACCATTTGTAAGAAAACTCCGGAAGGTAGAGGACTTCCACTCTACCATGCAGTGGAAAGTGATAGTGAATATTATAAAACTTAGAGCACATGAATCTCATCCTGAAATGTATCTTTAAAGCAATATTGTGATTTTACTTTTTCTATTCTTTAAATCTAAACAATTAAAACTGTTTGTACAGTATTTTTTGCTTACACAGCTCCTTGGTTTTGAAGGCATTGTTAATACCTACACTTTCAGCAATTCAGAAGGGACAGATGTAACTGCATTTCATAATCCATTTTTTTAAATTTTCTTTTTATTTTTCTGTACTGTAATTATGGAATTGACATCCTGGAATATTAGCACAGGAGTTCTGGTCTTTCATCCACTAGAATGTGCTACTTAGGCTATTTTGTGTGATGCTGACTGCTTTTTGCTCCTTTCTTTCCTCCTTTCTTTCTTTCCTCCTTTCTTTCCTCCCTCCCTTCCTTCCTTCCTTCCTTCCTTCCTTCCTTCCTTCCTTCCTTCCTTCCTTCCTTCCTTCCTTCCTTCCTTCCTCCTTTCTTTCTTCCTTTCTTCCTTTCTTTCTTCCTCACCTTCAGCTTCACTGTTTAGTTCAAACCTACAGTAACAGTGTGCATATTACAACATGCAAATGAATTCAGCAATATCATGTGAATATTAGGAGCACAAGATGAATGCACAGAAGTCAAAATGAAATTTTCATTTCAACATCCATCTGGGAAAAGCTCTATTAAGCTCAGGAAACAAAACAAAACAAAAAACCCTGACACATATTCTTCTGTACATATATAGACATCATATACATATATTGGCAACTCATTTCAGTTTTGCCAGATTTTCTAGAAAATATCAGTTCATGAAACCTGAAGTATTTTAACACGTCTCTTGTGTGAGGAATGTTTAGCAAAACTGTCTGGCTTATGAGAGACATCCCATCAAGTTCTGCTAACTCCAAGAAACCTTTCTCTAAGTGTTCCTCATAGGTCTTATGCATACATGGGAGAAATCTCCAAGAACCCAACTGAGCTGGACAGACATAGTTAATATATGAAAGTCAGTGATATGATGAGGGCATTTTTAAAGAAATTACTGAATTAATCTGTTTACCTAATCTCACAACCTAGTTATTAAGCCTAATATCTGCAGCCATGAGGGTAATGACCTCTTTGGAAGAACTGAGTTTTATTTCATGGCAGCAACAGATGTACAATATCTGAAAAAAAAAAAAAAAAAAAAAAAAAAGATGATTATATTGCTTGTGAGAATGAAAGAACTCACCATTTGAGAAAATGACTCCATTATCTGTCCAGCTCATTACAAAAATATACTTTCTGTCTATAATATCACCATATTTTAATGCAGAAATCAATGCTTGTAAAAAAATATATATATATATATTTAAAATTTACTATACATTTCTTCATTTACATTTAAATTACTGTAAATATTTGTTGTGTTTTCAATTTGTGTTGTCAATACACAAAGGAATTGAGTTTTGAAGGTACTTTTTTATTTTTGTATTCTTTAATCTCAGTGAATTTAGTGTTCATAAAATGAGCATTGCTAACAAAGAATTGGAAGCTATATCTATACTATGAATTGGGTATACATGATCCATGATGTAATGGATAGTAGAAATAGCCAATTCATCCCAACTTTTATAATAAGCTCAGACAGGTTGTTTAAAACAAGTTTCCAGTTTCTAGTTCCAAATTTGTATCACAGAGGTCTTTTTTCACAATCATTACTAGCCTCATAGAACAGGTTAGATGACAAACACTTCATTCATCACTTGTATTATTGAAACAGAAGTTTGAGTTAAAATGGATAAACACTTGTTCTTTACCACTTTTTCATCATTTCCCCAGCATTCACCACAATTCTTGAAGTGATACTGCCAAAGTACTTTGCAATAACAAAAGCTATGATTTGCAAAGGACACTGATGACAAATGGATTAACGATGGTGTATTTGGTTTACATGGAAAGAGTTTGGTATTGGCTAGATGTAGGGATGGCCTCTGTGAGAAGAGTCCAGGAGCTGTCCCACATTAGAAAAGTGACAGTTCCAAAAGGGACCCGCTGCTGGCCAGAGCTGAGCCAGTGAACAGTGGCAGTTGGATGCCTCTGTGAGAAGATATCTAATAAAGGGGAAAAAAAAAAATGCTGTGCAAGAGTAGGTGGGAGAGAGGAGTGAGAAAATGCTGAGAGAAATAACCCTTCCCCAGTGAGGAAGGAGGGATAGGAGGTGCTCCAGGTTTCAGAGAAATTCCCCTGCAGGCTGTAGAGAGGCCCATAGTGGAGCAGGCCATGTTGTATGACGGTAGAGTAGGTTTGCATGCTGCAGCCCATGGAGGAGCCCCCGGTGGAGCAGGTAGATCTGACCTGAAGGAGGTTGCGACCCATGGAGAGGCCCTGCAGGAGCAGGCCCAGGACTAGAGCTTCAGCCCGTGGAGAGGAGTCCATGCCGAAGCAGGTGATCTGGCAGGAGCTGCCACCCATGGCAGCTCCTTGTGTTACAGTACTATACAGAAATATTAGTTCCTGAGATGAGACATCTGAATTGCTGGCACACTGCTTTAGATCATGGCACTGTGCAGTTTATGTTTTAGTGTTAGCATGGGTTCCAGCAGCTCAAGGAAATGTGATCTGTGTTAAGCGAGGTAAAGGTTGTAGAGTGCAGCTGCCTCCTCCAGCCACTCTGGCCCAGAACCACTTCTGCCAGTGGTATCACTGATACGACTGGTTACAAAGGCTGCCCCCACCAACGGTTGCCTTCAACAGCACTTATACAAGAACCTAGTAAAACATAGACACAGGCAGCCAAGTCCACATCTTCCTCTCTGGCTGGTGGAGCTATAAGGTCACTGGTGGAGGCATAGGAACACAAACACATACGCACACACACAGTCATGGATCCTTCAAGTACCAGCACAGCCTCTCTTTCTACCCAGTGCCCCTGCATGGATCCTGAGCCCTCTTACGTCATTCACTCATCCCCTACTCACAGCTAGTCCACCTTGAATTTCACTGCAAACACACACACAAACACATACATGCTCGTACCTTATGCAAACAACATCGGTGAAGTCCCCCTGGGCATATCATCACAGACCTACCACCCACCTAATACCTTGCCCTGGATCCAAAGCCCCTGCTACTTACCAGTAAATCCAGCTTAATATTCACTGGCAAATACACATGCATACCCCATTCACACCAGATATAAACACTCAGCCTCCCCTGCAGCTGGCACCAGGTGCATAGACTGTAACCTGCAGACCCACTCCAGTTGCCAGTGCAGAGCCTGTCACTTGTGTCATTCATGCCAATCCCCTCCTCCTGCATATAGTCCTTGCAGCACGCATACACATAGGAGAGAGTGTGAATAAGCAGTGAGACTGTTAAGAAAAGATTTAATGAGAAAATGTAAGAGGATGGGACAGACTGCTGTGATTAGGCTCAGCAAGACAAATGTACTGACCAGCACTGGTTTACATTCAACCGACCCATTTATACCCTTTTCTACCTATGCCTTGTCTTTGTTCCTCCAGCTCCCTCTTTCTGCCATGGATATGGAGGGCTCTGCAGTTTTTGCACCCTCATACTCTGGGGTCATTTGGTTCACAGTCTTATCAGCTTCTAAGTCCAGGTTGTTTTTCCTGGAAGCGGTGCCTGTAGTTAGCCCATCAGTTAGTGTGTCTGGGATGTTTCTTGCCATTGTCTCCATTTTTGCTTCATCAGGTGTATATCTCATCATTTTGCCCATTGTTTCCTCTTCTTTACTTATAACCCCAATCCAGAAATTTTCAGTCAGACAACCTTGCTTGAATCAACATTCCCACACTCTCACATTTAAAAAAAAAAATAAAAAAATATACAATCTATATTTTTTTTTCTCTCAGAGTCATTAAAGAATTCCCAAAGAACAAAATCAGAGATTCAAAGACATCAGCCACATTATTAAAATATATATATATATTTGTAGCTATTGACATATATATATTTGTAGCTATTAGCTACACTTCAGATTCTCTAAAACCCTGAACTTGCACTGTAATTGTCATATACAATTTTAAAGGATTACAAGAAGCTCAAATGCCTTCACTCTTTCTGTGATGTGTGAGGCTTAAAAATCTCCTAAATTTAATTTTACAAAATAAAAATACTAATCAACATCAAATAAATTGAAGTATCAATCCTGAGGGATTTCTCATAAGTTAATATTCTCATCTCATAATTTAGCCTTTTTTTTTTTTTAAAAAAAAAAAAAAATCTCTTCAGAGCTTTATCTTGACTGGTGAGTAAAGTAAACCCTCCTACCAAGTAGTAGTGATGGACAAAAGAAGAGTAATCCACAGTGTCAGCACTATTGCAATTCATTTATTTGTTTCCTTGCTTGTTTTCTCCCCCTTCGGAACAATATGCTCCTGAAATCCTTACCCAATCATAAAGTCAGTAAAGTCATGCAATTATAAGAATATCAATGGGAGGAAATTTCAGAGGGACTGGGGAAACCGAAAAGCTGAAAATTTTTGGAAGAAAAATCTTCAAAGCTTAGTATACATACCTAAAGTGTTCAAGAAGTTTTGTTTGTGAAGAATACCAGATATTAAAAACTAGTCTTGAGAAAGTATAATTAAGATGTGAAGAAGTAACATAATCAAGTATTGATTTTTCCCCCACTGAGAGGTTTATTTCATTTCAAACTATAGCTCCCTCCTCTTTGCTGAAAGATTTTACACAGTAAATTATTTGCTGGCTCCTTTCCTAAAGGTTTCATCTTTTAAAGTCTGTTACCAGCAATCTTATAGTCTAAAGGAAATTAGCTCTACATTGGTAGTGCTCTACAAATAATACATCAATAATAATTGGTTTCCACATTTAAAGGATTAGATTGTCAACTGTTAAAACTTTTAATTTGCCAAGATAGTGTTTCAAAATGAATAAAATTACAGTGAAAGAAATGACTGTAGCATTAAACACAGTGGATCTTTGTCTGTTAGTCTTGTTACTGGGACAAAGCATAATAACTTAGAATATCATGTTAAATCACTTCCAAAATACCAGGTGGCACCCAGGATGTTAGTAGCCTACTGCATCCATCTGGAAAATTAAACTGGAAGGGAACTCCTGGTGCATCTTTGATGGACTCATAATTTCAGTTATCTTTCTAATTGACTACAGATTAAACAACCAATATATGATACTTGATACTATCTCCCAGGATAAAGACACTACCCTTACCCGTCCTTCTAGTAGAAGAAACCGTTAGCCTAAATTATTTCCCTAACAGAAAGAAGGACATGAAGAACATGAAAGAAAAGAGTCATGACTGTGATTATGAGGAAAGAAGGGCATGCCAACTCCCAGCACGTAGGAGGAACAAAAGTAGATAGACTGAGGCAAAGTGCAACCTGTGATAGGGAAGAAAGAAAAATAAAATGCGTCTTATCCCCTCATGAATACGGAATTTTATTATGGGAGCAAAGGCAATATTCAACTCATTTCTTCAAGTGAATGCATAATAACCACACAGAAAAGGATCACTGGGAAAGACAGAATGGAACACAAAATTGCTGGTATGTGGAATGAGAAGTGAATAAGAGTATGAGAGAGCAAAGACTGTTACATAGACAAAGCACATGAAACAATGATAAGAAAAACGTTTGTTCTGGAAAGTGCACAAAGCCCATATCATGGAAAGAAAAGGGCATTGAGGGAAATGAGAGCAACATAACATTGTGGCAGAGTGAACAAGAATGGGAAGCCATGACAAGGAGCCTGAGATATGGAACTATAGCCCACCCACAGTAAACTAGTATATGCATTCAGGAAGAGTGGGAGAAGATAATTTAAGTCTCTGACAATAATGGTGTACTCAGCAAAACACAACAGAACCTGACATCTGCACAATGTTCTCCAACATGGAGATGCATTTTATCAGCACTCATACTCTTCCTAACACTCTACTTACTAGATATTACTTATAGTCTTCCTAACTCTACTCTCCTTTTGGGCAGCTGGAGTGCATAGTTTCTACATATTTTATTCTGTCACTAAAGAAACTAATATGTTTAGCTACATGGTCCTGAGAGCAGAACATTTTTTTGTTTGTTTGTTTGTTTTTCAGAAGCAGAGTGATAGCAATAAATATCATGTCTTGTTTATATCGCTGGTTTTAAAAGGGGATTTCATAGGACTAGGGCATAACCACCAGTCGAGAAGGAATATGAGTATATCAGCAATAGAAAAACACCCTAACTAAAAATAATAAAAATAGAGGTTACTTGACAGTTTTCAACATAAGATAAATACTGTGACCCTAGAAACCAAACTGAAACAAAACAAAACAAAATAATTAAACAATTTGGAAGTGTAACATAATCAGATGTGAGCTAAATTGCTTTTAAAGTTACAACAATGATTACACATTGTAGATAACCTGAAAGAAACTGAGCTTTGAGTGTTCTATCTCTCTTGGATATGTTTTTTATTCAAACATGATGCATTTGTAAGAGTGAACATACACTGATGAAAAAACCATGCTGTATTATTTAGGCTTTACTAACTACAAGTGTTCTGTGATGCAGTGCACCTCAAAAGATTTCCATCCCCTGTAACTTAGCTTCTGATTTTTTTTTTTAACTTTTTTTTTTTTTTTTTTTTTGTCATTGCTGTTGTTATTGGCTTTTAGTGACTGCTTGAGAATTATTTTTACAATGGAAGAATCAGTTCACAAGTGATGAGGGGTAAGTGAGCCTTATTATACCATCTGTTTTAAGTCTCTGCTTCTTTTAAGGTAAGGTCTACTTAAAATCAATGAATAAATGTTATAGAATAGCTATAACATTATAGAATATATGGATGTTGGGATCTGAATTGGAGTTTTAAGCTGAGAGATCATTTAGACTTCAGTCCACACTGGGAAATTCATCTATAGCATTCAGAGAATGTCAGCAATGCATGATGCTGTATTGCGTGAAACACCAAGTGTGAAAGAATTTAGTATTATTAAGCATCACTTCAGAGACCATAGCTGGATCTTACATTGATTCTTCTACACAGCTTTAGGCAGCTATTATACCTTTGCAGAATTAATAAAACCCAAAAATTTAATAATAATAAAAGAGATCTTGTTTAAAAAATGAATGACAGTCATATTATATATCATATTTGTGAATGAATTTTAAATGGCTGTTGGTTAAAAAGAGTTTCCATACATAATTAGGTGAAGGTCAACAGCTTGGACCTGTGATTTTCCCACAACTGATTGCATGACTTTTTTGTTTGTTTGTTTGTTCTATGTGTTATTTTTTTCTTAGAAAATTGAAGACAGCATCTCTCTATTGCTCAGATAGGACCTGATTCATTAAAAGTGGCTAAACCTCATGGCAGAGTGGGAACCTCTGGACAGCTTTCAATAGGAACAGGGGGAGGTTTATCAGAACAGAACAAGCTAGGCAGTTCCAAAAATCACACACATACTTACACCACATAACTTACATATATTGCAAGTCACATACTTTGCGAAGTTTAAAATATTTGTATAACTATTTTTCCAAATACCATGTTATTCCAAATAAAGCTTGTATATAGTTTGTTTGTTTGTTTTTTAACATAGCTGTTTGGTTTCTTCCATTCTTGTTTTGAAAGCTGTTGCTTAGAGCTGTTCTGGAAAAAGAAGAAGGGTAATAACAGGAATATGTCTCTACCTTTTAATTCACATGAGTTGTTCCACAGAGTGAGAGGAGATCATAGAATCATAGAATCATAGAATATCCCGAGCTGGAAGGGACCCATAAGGATCATCAAGTCCAACTCCTCGCACTGCACAGGTCTACCCAAAAGTTTAGACAGTGTGATTAAGTGCACAGTCCAATCTCTTAAATTCAGACAGGCTCGGTGCAGCGATTACTTCCCTGGGGAGCCTGTTTCAGTGCACAATCACCCCCTTGGTGAAGAACCTCCTCCTGATGTCTAGTATAAACTTCCCCTGCCTCAGCTTAACCCTGTTCCCACAGGTCCTATCACTGGTGTTTATGGAGAATAGGTCACCCGCCTCTCCACTCCCCCTTGTGAGGAAGCTATAGACCGTGATGAGGTCTCCCCTCAGCCTCCTCTTCTCTAGGCTGAACAGGCCCAGTGACCTCAGTCGCTCCTCATATGTTTTCCTCTCCAGGCCCTTCACCATCTTCGTCTCCCTCCTCTGGACACTCTCCAACAGTTGAATGTCCTTTTTGTAATGTGGTGCCCAGAACAGCATGCAGTACTCGAGGTCAGGCCGCACCAGCGCAGAGTAGGGCAGGACAATCACTTCCCTCGACCGATTAGCAATGCTCTTCTTGATGCACCCCAGGATACAGTTGGCCCTCCGGGCTGCCAGGGCACATTGCTGGCTCATATTCAACTTTTTGTCAACTACAACCCCCAGATCCCTCTGTGCGGGGCTGCTCTCCAGCATCTCATCGCCCAGTCTGTACGTATAGCCAGGGTTGCTGCGTCTCAGGTGCTTGCTTTTGTTAAACTTCATGCGGTTGGTGATCACCCAGCTCTCCAGTCTGTCCAGATCTCTCTGCAGGGCCTTTCCACCCTCATCCAAGTCCACAACACCTCCAATATTGGTGTTGTTGGCAAACTTGCTCAAAACACCTCTAGTCCTATATCCAAATCATTTATAAAAACATTGAAGAGGACTGGCCCTAAAATAGAGCCTTGAGGGACCCCACTAGTGACCATCCGCCAGCCTGATGTGGCCCCATTTACTACAACCCTTTGAGCCCTGCCCGTCAGCCAATTGCTCACCCATTGTATGATGTTTTTGTTAAGTTGTATGCTGGACATTTTGTCCAGTAGGATCCTATGGGAAACCATGTCAAAAGCTTTGCTGAAGTCCAAAAAGATCACATCAGCTGGTTTCCCTTGGTTGACTAGATGGGTGATCTTATCATAAAAGGAAATCAAATTTGTTAGGCAGGACCTACCCCTCATGAACCCATGTTGGCTGGGACCAAAGACTGCATTGTCCCCCAGGTGTGCTTCAATAACTTCAAGAATCACCTTCCCCATAATTTTGCCAGGCACTGAGACTGTCAGGCCTGTAATTTCTAGGGTCTTCTTTCTTACCCTTCTTGAAAATTGGCACAACATTTGCCAGCTTTCAGTCTACCGGGACCTCTCCAGATTCCCAAGAACATTGAAAAATAATTGAGAGAGGTCCCGCAATGACATCAGCCAGCTCTTTAAGCACCCTGGGATGGATCCCATTTGGACCCATGGACTTGTATGGATTCAGGTGGAGCAGCAAATCCCGCACATGTTCAGGGTCGGTTGGGAGTTTGTCATTCCCACCGTCACAGTCCTCCAGCTAAGGCACTCTGGGTCCCGAAGCCCATCATCAGCGTTGAAGACAGAGGCGAAGAAGGCATTAAACGTCTCTGCTTTGCCTATGCCATTGTCTGTGAGGAGACCTTCTCCATCAAGCAGTTTTCTTTGGTTCTCCTTTTTCTGTTCACATATTTAAAAAAAATCTTTTTTATTGTCTCCCACAGAGATGGCCAGCTTCAACTCTAGTTGGGCTTTGGGCACACGAATTTTCTCCCCACAAACATGAACAGCATCCCTGTATTCCTTCCTCATCACCTGAGCCTCCTTCCAGCAGCCGGACTCTTTCTTTTTTTTTGCCTAAACTCCAGTAGAAGATCCCTGGTCAGCCAGGCCAGCCTCCTGCCCTGCCTGCCTGATTTCCGATATTTTGGAATTGCCTGATCTTGTGCTTTTAGGAGGCAGTGCTTAAAGATTGACCAGCACTGATGGACACCAATGCCTTTAAAAGCAGTTTCCCGTTGGACCTTGCTGACTAGTTCCCTGAGCAGCCTGAAGTCTGCTTTCCCCATATCCAGGACTGAAGTTTTGGTGGCAGTTTTTCTTCTGTCACCATAAATTCTAAATTCAACCACTTCATGGTCACTATGACCAAGATGACCACCAGTTGCCACGTCTCCCACAAGACCCTCTCTGTTCTCTAGCAACAGATCTAGGAGGGCACCTTTCCTTGTTGGCTCCCTTAGCATCTGCACCAAGAAGTTATCTTCTAGGTGCTTTATGAACGTCCTGGACTTGCTCATGTCAGCTGTGTGGTGATCCCAGTTGACGTCTGTCATGGGAGTACTCACATGGCTAATGGTTACCCAAAACCAATGAGTATTATTAAATCAGGTCTTTCATAAATAGTGCGTTTCAAGAAAATTTTAGAAAGAAATATTTTTATAACACTATGAACACTAAAAATAGACTACAGAAGTGCTGTTATTATGGAACTTATTCTAATTGAGTAGCTTTTGTTGATTGATTTGCTATCCTAAAAGAAGTGAGAGATCAAATCAAATCAATTGTGCAATTTTGATATAATTGGGATATAGTCTTGCATCTATGAGTCTTAACTAAGTTACTAGAATATAAATCAAATCTTTAAGACATGATTCTGCCTCTTCTAGAAAAGAACATTGAATGTTAGTTCGTATCATAAAAGCTTTTCACATGACAAATGATATTGCAAGTCTTTACTATAAATAACACAGTTTAAACCAGCTCAGCAGCTTTTGTTTCTGATCTTTCTTTCTTTCTTTCTTTCTTTCTTTCTTTCTTTCTTTCTTTCTTTCTTTCTTTCTTTCTTTCTTTCTTTCTTTCTTTCTTTCTTTCTTTCTTTCTTT
>NC_048895.1:56431660-56483256 GCF_011077185.1 Oxyura jamaicensis
TTCTTTTTTCTTTTTTCTTTTTTCTTTTTTCTTTTTTTTCCATACTGTGAAAATTTAGCAGAGGGAATGTAGATTATCAAATTCTGCGAGGTGACAGCAAATGATAAAAATGATACCATAGCTGCTACAAAGAATGAAGACAATGAAGACTGAGGGACACAGTGATGATGTCCAACAGCCAGGAGAAAAAAAAAAGAAACAAAAAGCCTGTGAATAGGGAAGGCCAACATCTAGGAATCACCTACAGAATAATCATCTTTGAGTTGTATTTCTCACCTTATGTCTGGAGACATAAAAAACATAAGAAGCTAATACATTGAAGAACAACACAGGAAAAATAGAAAGAAAGCTTTCACTTGAAATGACTATATCTAAGAAAGTGCGCTGATTGCTCAAGCTGGTTGAAAGAACTTAGTTTCTGAAGCTTTCTAAATGTATTTTAAAGGATCTTTTTTAAGATTTTGGAAAACAAGATTTTTAGTTCAGTGAGAACCCGATCAATTTAAAATCTCAAGTATATATATTAATTGAAAACATTCATCATTAGCTCACTGTACAAATTTGAAAAAAATAACTTTGTAACTAATTCACACAAATCTCATATTCATTGTTTACATGAAGGAAAATATGCATTCACTGACATTTAAAATATGAAAATTTCCAGCTAGCAGTGCTTCAGATAACCCTTGAAGGATGTCTTTCATTATTATGGATTTTCGAAAATAAAAGGAATACATACTTGAACATTTTAATAATATTCATAGTAGTGTAACTTATTCTTATTAACAAAGCAAATGTAAAGTCAACATTTTTTTTCCTTTAAGATCTACCTTTAAAACCTTTTGACTTGTCAAAAAAGAAAGGGAAAAAAGCCATCAGCTTTGAAATGGTTAGTTTTAAAAAGAAACAAATATTATTTGCTTATATATATATTATGATAAATACAAAATCTGGATTGGAACTCAGGATTGCTTGCTCCCTGAGTTCTAATGCTGAAGACAGCACAGTAAGATCCTTTGTTAACCGATCTCCTCAGATTCCTCAAGACTTTTCTCTAAACCACTCAGGTATTGTATGTATCTCAGCATTTTTTTATTATTATTATTTTTTTAATCTTACTGTTCTAGAAACCTCTTTTACATTTCCATCTGTAATATAATTCCCTGAGCAACTGTTAGTTTGACAGGTTAGGCATTGCTTGTGACTAGTCTCTTGGTTTCAAAGCAATAAAAGCAATTATATTTTCCCATATTGAATAAATAGGAAAGCTTATCCTTTTCACTCTACTGGACTTTTTTCTAAATGAAAGTAATTCTTCACAGACAAGTGTTCCATTCTAATTTGCTTATGTACAAGTTACTTCCTAACACTTTAACACACTGAGGTGTTTCTCAGGACAAAGCTATTAAACCAATAAAGGATGTTGCTGCACAACTCTTTTCCAGTGAAATGCTGCTGGACTCACAGCAAGTGAGAATGATGCATATAGCAACAACTCCACTGATGTTCAAGTGATATCACCAAGAGTAATCTTGTTGCTAATCATCTCATCTGAAAACCTGCTTTGCAACAATCTGCAAGATTTGAGAGGTTGGCTGAAGAGACAGACAACTGTGGGCAGCAGAAGGGCTGAAAAGTTTCTGAGAATGACTGTTCTATGACACTAAAGTATATAACCAGGATAAAGTTATTGGCCTTTGGCATTCTGAAGATGAGTGTTCAATGCACATGCCCAATGTAGCCTGTTTTAGTGACCTCCAGTAGCCCATTTCACTGTGTATTGTGTTGTGCTGTTTATCCCTCTGTATTTACATATGCCTGGGCTTTATGTAGCAGGCAGGGAATTGATTGTTCTACATACTGGGAGACCAGCATAAGACATTGTATTCCAGGACTCGGTGATCTTGGGCAGGCCATGTCTGCTCTACTTCAGGCCTGAGAAGCCTTTATGTTGTTAATATAACCTGTAATTTTTATCTTTGGGAGAGGTAACCTGTATGTGGATGGGATGTATTCATCCTGACTGAGAAACTGTTTCATGTTTAAGAATCAGCTATCCACATAACAGTTAACCTGAGCAGACACAGGCCTCTGCTGTGTTGCTCATACAGCATGGCTTCTAGGGCTACATTGTGCTGCCCACATCCTTTGGCTGCAGGATAAAAACATTCACCTCACCATACCATAGAAGTCTGTGGGCATCTCCCACTCACCGCTGGCAATTATGTCACCTGTGTGGTCTTACCTTTATCTAGAAATGTAGCAAGAACTTCTCATGAAAGCATGCTTTAGGGATAGAGTTGTTTTTGGTTGGTTGGTTTTGGTCTTTTTTGTTTTTGTTTTGTTCTATTTTGTATGGAAAATACATGCTGTTCAGAGGGCGGAAAGGGAGAGCTTGTCTACATGGACAGGACCTATTCTGCTCTGTGCAGTGCACTGGAGGAAAATCCATCCAGGCTCCATATGATGTTACATGAATGCAGGCTGCCCAGCATTTGAGGAGATGTAAGATTTATTCACAATCTATATTCCTCTTCTTATTCTATCTTATTAAAGCACTTATTTTATTAAACCATATGTTCTTGGGCCTTTCTTACAGAGATTCAGAAAGAACCTGTTGTTATCTTTCATACCTTGTCCCTTCCCTAGCCCAGTGCAGAACAAAAGATCACTTAACTGGTCTCCAAATCAAATCTTCTACTCTTCATCACTTATAACTAACACAATTTCCAAGATACATCAAGAGTGTTTCACAGATGGACACAAAGACTGTCAACTGTCATTCCACTTTTCAGAATATGCTAATGCATACTTTTCCATTTATCTATTCCTACTTTCTACTTCAACACCCTGCATATTCACTTCAGTCAATGTATCTGTAGTCTTTTGATTTCATGAGGATAAGTACAGTGTTAGAGGGGTTCATAGGCCTGAAATGTCAGAATAAACAGAAGTTCAAGCAAAGTGACTTGAAGGATGTGAGAGTCTCAAGTCTCTGTCACAATACACTACTAAAATCAGAATTAAACTTACATTCATATTAAAAAGATTTTGAGAATGAATTTGATAGAGATGGGTATAAGATCACACAGATGACTTTAAGAGAGAATTTTATTGAAAAACTCAGCATCTTACTCATTGCTCTACCTACATATTCATCCACAGCATTTCACAACTTTGGAGAATTGCAGAGTGATCAAATACAGCAAAGCCATTGAGTCACAGTGTGGTGGTTTTACTCGGGTGGGCGGCTGAGCTCCACCACAACCACTCTCTCACTCCCCCTCCTCAAAGAGGGGAGTGAAAATACAATGAAAAGGGCTCAAGGGTTGAGATAAGGACAGAGAGATCTCACAGTAATTATTGTGATGGGCAAAACAGACTCAGCATAGGGAGATAGTAAGATTTATTGCCTATTACTAACGAGCTAGAGAAGTGAGAAACAAAGGAAAGAAACCAAAAGCACCTTCCCCCCCCCCCCCCTCCCCCCCCCCCATCCACCCTCTTCCACCTCCTCCCGCCAAGCCACTCAGGGGTATGGGGGAATGGGAGTTATGGTTAGTCCACAGGCCGCAGCCTCTGTTGGTGCAGGTCCACCTGCACCACCATGGTCTCCTCCATGGGCTGCAGCATGGGACCCTGCTCCACCATGGTACTCCATGGGCTGTAGGGGGACATCCTGCTTCACCATGGTCCTCACCACAGGCCACAGGGGACTTCTGCTCCAGGTATGGAGCACCTCTCCCCCTTCTTCACTGACCTTGGTGCCTGCAAGGCTGTTCCTCACTCCTCTCACTCTCACAGCTGCTGTGTGGTGCAGTGGCGCAGCATTTTTTTTTTCCTGTCTTAAATATGATCTCACAGAGGTGCAAACAACATCACCTATTGGCTCAGCTCTGGTCAGCAGTGGGGCCCCTACCAAACATGGGGCAGCTTCTAGATTCTTCTCACAGAAACCACCCCTATGGCCCCCTGCTACCAAAACCTTGCAACGTAAACCCACTACACACAGCTGAAAAATAAAATCTTTATTTCACTTTGGTTAGAGGAGTGGATATCTGCCACAGTCCTAGACTACAAGAGGTGTATTTGTCAAGAGTTTCTAGTCTGCCCTTATTCCAAGTCTATAATCACCCTAGGAATTCAGACATTAAATAATAGAAACAACTAATCTCATAGACAAGAATATGAAGAACCTTCATTCAACGGGTACCACCAAATCTCTCCTCCCGTGTATATTTTCTTTTTTCTCTTCCTTTGCACCAGAAGCTGACGTAGGACTGCAGCTTCTCAAAGGTAGGAGGTGAAAGACTGAAACCTTCCTGTTTTCTTGATGTCTCAAGCTTATGGAGACTGAACTGCAAAGGTGATGGTACTTCTCCTATGTACTCCAGTAGTCCAGTGCTCTGCTGCTGATGTAGATGCTTCTGGCTCTGGTCGATAATTCCCACAGCAGTGCTTCAGCAGCCCACTCATATAGATATTGAATCTGCCATAAAGTAAAGCACTGAGAGAAACTGGCAGTGCTGTTTGCTAGTCCAAATATGGGGTTTTATGAGCACATTCACATCTTGGATATCTAGCTTCAACACTTTTGAAAAACAGTACTTTTTGCACAGAAGCAAAAAGACCCTTTTGAAAGGTGGAAGTGCACTCTGAAATTAGAGTAATTCTTATAGTTTCTGCGCAGTTATTCTTTCAGTTGTGTCCCCGAATATGCCTCTAGCAGATTGTCAAGCAGAGAGTTTTTTTTTTTTTTTTTTTTTTTTTAAAAAAAAAAAAGGGAGTTGCTAGTGTAGAGGGATAAAATCCACTTTGTAATGTAAAATTGGCCACATATTTCCACTTGACTATAACAAAAAATGTCAATACAGGAAACAGCAATTACCATGGCTTATTTTCTTGTAAGAAGAACTAGGATTTTTATTTTTTTTTTTTCCATCAGTACATAAGTACCAAAGTAGTATAATTACCTGGACTTAGGTACAGGAATGGTGTGTGGGAGCTATTTGGAAATCTAGCTCTATAAAATCAATTCCTGTGTCTGTATTTAGCTCAATGTGTGTTTGCTGTGTACTCATTCCCCTCTATTTGGCTAAAGCTGACTAATCACTAATCAGTCATTGCTAGGAATTATTACTCTCATGAAACTTCACTCTTCAGGAGGATTCTTATCTTAAGGATTGTTATTCATAAAACTTCTGTACTTGGGACATTATCCTTAAAATAAAATAAATCCTTAGTGAGGAAAAAAAATAATTATATGCTAAATTTTCATTTAGTATATAATATATAGAATATAAGCTTCATAACAAAAACAAACAATTAAACAAACAAAAAAAACAAACTCCTAAAAATATAATAATGGTATCTGTTTTGCTTTGTTTTTCTAGTGCAACAAAAGGAATATCTGTGATTTTTGGCTTTTTAATATTTGAGGCACATGCTTGGTCTTGAGTGATGGGAGAGAACTAAATAGAATAACTTCATTTGTTATCCTTTCACACTGGGGAAATTTAAATGTCAATATACTGTTAAAAGCCTGGAGACCACATCCTCACAGATTATCATATTTAGAAGCAGGTTGATGACTGCAAAACAAAATTTTGTTGTTGTTGTTGTTGTGTTTTATATATATATAGAGAGAGAGAGAGAGAGAGAGACTATATATATAAATATATATATAGTACAGAATTTGGAAGAATATTGCTGCAAATGATTACATATTTATTTACATAATACTGTGAAAGATATGAATAAATATTTCTGCATCAATATTAACACTGTTCTTCACTAGTGATGGTCTCACAGTTTAAAAGTAAGAAAAATCTGGAGTTTAGTGGCTAGAAATGAACTGAATTTCCCGTGGTTAATATCAAAAACTACCAAAAACATTGTCAAAGGTCAATCTTCAGCCTAGCTTATCTCATCTGCTTTGAATTCATGGTTAATATTTTAGAGAATTAAAAAAAAAAAAAAAAAGCAAAGCAAAACAAAACAACAACACACACACACACAAAAAGACACCGTATGAATGTTAAATAAAATTAGTATTATGTAGTCAATTTGAAGAATGTCTCTAATGTTTCAGAGAAAGCACATGACTGTGAATAACTTAATTTACTCACATGAGACAGTGATGAAGGAGATACAGTATTCTAATGCAATGCTGAGATAAAAATTACCATTCCACACACTAAATGTTGTATTTAGTGTGTATAATGTTTGGAAATCTCTATAAGACAAGTGATTACTTATTAGATAATTTTGATTTTAATTAAATTCTTTGTGGAATTTTCTCAGGTTTGTTTGCTTCTCTAATGTTTTATTTTATTTTATTTTTTTTCCAGATGTGTCTATATGGTAATCTTGGTAAAACAACAAACAATTTATGCAGAAGAGCATAGGCTGTAGTAATTGATACCTTAGGATGTCTCCCCATCTCTCCTGTACACTTCTCTAGTATCAGTGTCCACTCCATTCTCCAACCTCCTCAGTCTTCTCAAAAAAAAAGGGGAGAGAGTGGAGTAAAAATTAAAATAAAAAAGACACAAAAGACACATCCTCTGGGAGAGTAAATAAACTGAGAAAAATATATTTGACTTATATTTGTCTAAACACAGCAAGGACATTATCTCAAGTAATGACATGTAAGAGGAAGTGTTAGATTAAAGAGCCTTTGTATGCTATTTCCAGAATATTTTGTCCAAACAGGGAAGGCCTACCACTAAAGTACAGGTTTTAAAGACATTAATAGTAGTTGGAGAGGAAACGTTTTATTGGAAATGGATGGAAGTTGTATTGGGAAGTGAAGACAAGGTTTTCAATTAGTTATTAAGACAAAATGAACTAGAAACAACAGAGTGGATATGTAATAAAATATGGTTGAGTGAGTGAGCAGTTAAATTTTACATCCCACAGTGATGAAATGTTCCTGTAGTGTTATGCTGGAATGCTGCAGTAGTGAACTGTGGTAATCTGTGGAGATACCAGTTGCCTGGATAAATGTTCATAAAGGAGATTTGGTCATTGTGGTTTACTTATTCATCACATATAGCAAGAATTTCTGGAGTTACTGAAAATACTACTGTGTAGGAGGAAAAGCAAAAACATTCCATTTAATAGTCAAGGCCAGAGAACACTTCGGTTCTGAATAGGGGATTCTTCTGGGACATCTCTTTCATTAGATGTTTCTGGACAGTTTGTCAGTGGGAATTTCCTTCTTATTTATTTCAGTACTTACAACTCTACTTGTCTGGTGTCTTTTGTACAGACAATTCTAATTAGGTTCTGCATCTCTGATGATAAATCCACCGTTAATTGACTGTTTTTCTTATTTAGGCAGCTTTTGCCAAATGCTCAATATGATGATGAATTAACAGAGTTCTTCCACAGTCCTTTTATACAATTTTGTCCAAGACACTGTCAACAGAAGAATGGAAGGATGTTTTCACAGTACCCAAAGAATCTTCTAGGGATCAGAATAATATTCAACTGAGTCCACCAAAAAAAACAGAAGTAGATTGTGTTGAAAAGAGCATACAAATATTTTTTTACACTGCACTTTATTGCATACATTTCTAGAAGTCTCACTGGGTAGATTATGCTCATTATTGAATTAAGTTTGTTTATAGTCAACAAGAGTTTATTAGCAGAAACACATAAAGGCCAGTTCTGAGCAGTCTTTTTAATAATATAATAATATTATTTAAATTTAAATTATTTTCAGGTTCTTTCAAGGACAACATGACTTTTATTAACCGTGGTTGTCATATTAAAAACTAGAAGTAAAGCAACAACAGAATGCTTAGTCATGCTCTGATATTTCTGTTTTATAAATCAAGATGCCCAGTCACTGGGGACTGGGAAGACTGGATTAAAACTTTGGGATCCTTCCACCATCAGTAAAAGCAACCTGTACTCAAGTTGCATGCACACAAAACTTGCTTCCATCCTTGTTACTTGGGCATGGACACTGGGCAAACCATAGGGATATAAGGTGGAGACATGTTCAGCTGTCTGCAATACAGACATGCTATCTCTTTCATGAGAAGATGAAGTTTTGGATGGAGACTATAAGGTAAAATAACACAATATAAGTGAATAACAGTTATTGGATGGAATTAAATGCAAATCCACTTTTCCTTAAGGTAGTATTGCTTATGCTAATCTAAATCAATTCAGTATTTCTGTCTTTTCCGTTGAAGAAAAAAAAAAAACAACCATAAAGTTCTCCAGTAAAGGAAAATGTAGGTCTTTTAAAATGCCATGCTGATACTTGATCATCTCACACATGATCCAGAAACCTTTCTTTTCATGCAAAAAGACCACTGACTTCTATTATGTGTGTAAGTTACTGATTCTTCTTCAAACACATTACGTTTCTTCTAACCACTTCCTCTTTCATATTTTATTTTCCTAAAATCAAAACCAAGTACTATCACTCTTTCCTTCTTTCCTTCTCTCCCTCCTTCTCTCCCCCACTCCTTTTTTTTTTTTTTTTTTTTTTTTTTTTTAACCCCTGGGGTTTTTCTCTGGCAAGAATGGAATGAAGTGGAATGGAATGGAATGGTTCAGTTGGAAGGACCTTAAAGATCATCTAGTCCAACTACCTGACTAACCAAAAGGGCTAACTAGAAGTTAAGGCATATTGTTGAGGGCATTGTTCAAATGCCTTTTGAACATTGAGAGACATGGGGCATCAACCACCTCTCAAGGAAACCTGTTCCAGTGTTTGACCACCCTCACAGTAAATAATTTTTTCCTAACATCTAGTCTGAACTTCCCCTGGCAGAATTTTGTGCTATTTCTGTGAACCCTTGTCAATAGTTATGAGGGAGAAGGAATGGGCACCTTTTTCTCCACTTCCCCTTTTCAAGAAGTTTTAGAGAGTGTAAGAATATGCACGAGTATATGTGTAAAAAAAATGTGTAAGAATGTGTAAAATGTATAAGAATAAGCACATCATGATCTTGCTTTAGAGTTTATCTAGCTGGGGAGATACAACACAGCATTGTGACAAACAAGGTCATATAATTTTTTTTGGAAAGATTTATTTTTTTAATTCTTGAAAAAAATCTGGAAAATAATATATGACCTTCAACAAGACTTAAGTACCTCATATTGATTTTTATTTTTATTTTATTTTTCCAAAGGCAATATTCTGTATTTAGTTTAGTTTAGTAAATTTTCAGTTATGATTTCTTATTGTTGCATACAAAAATATCAATCCACATGAAATGATCATCATTTATTTCATTTTATTTGCAATGTTTCATTTCATATATAATTTTGAACCTGCTTTGCTTTCTGCTTAAAATCAAACAATAGCCCACTTACTTTCTCATAAAACACACGGTACAGATCTTCAGAGGATCATTTGAAAACAGAGATTGAACAGGTAGAGAAAGCAGATCTGAACTGAGATGGCAAGTAGTGCCAAGCCACATACAAGAAAAGAGAAAGGAGGTAGGAGAGGACTCAGGCAAAGTCACACAGCTGAAGAATTTTTACTGCTGGTGCTTGTAACTAAATCCTGCTTTGAACCTGTCAACATTTCAGTTTTTTTGAGAATATTTTGAATTATAGTAAGATAAATATCCAAGTCTGATATCAGGCATAACTTTATTGCCTACTTGTATCTGGCAGGCAGCACTTTTTGTGCCCAGATACACACCTTTTCTGTGAGAGTGTCCTGAGTATCTAGCATTTCCTTTTCAGCTGTCATGTGCAGACAGAGCATGAGAGTTCAGACTTCTACCTTCTCAGCACAGTCATCCACAGAGATGTCTGCCTCATTACCTTTTCCAAGGTTCTGGAAAGCAGAACTGCTATTATCCTCCTGCTGGCCAGGAACAAGACCTTTTCTCTGTTACCTTACCACATAATGTCTATTTGGAAAAGTTTATTTTTTAATTCTTAAATATATATATATATCTTGAAAATAATATATACAATTTAGAAACAAATGTATCAATTCAAACATTTATTAGTATTGTAGTAATATCATACAAATATGTTAGTAATATAGAATCATAGAATCATAGAACATACCGAGTTGGAAGAGACACCCAAGGATCATCTAATCCAACTTCTGGCTCCACACGGGACCACCCAAAAATCTGACCATATGTCTGAGAGCATTGTCCAAACTGTTCTTGAACTCCAGCAGGCTCAACACCATGACTGCTTCCTTGGGGAGCCTGTTCCAGTCTGACCACCCTCTTGGTGAAGAACCTTTTCTTTAGACCCAGCCCAAACCTCCCCTCACACAGTTTCATGCCATTCTCTCAGGCTTAGTATTATGTAATGCTATGCAATTAAACTTTCAGACGGAAACAATTGTAAAGTTACTGCAGGGAACAGAATTCTAATCAACGTATTAGGAAAAAAAATGTTATATTCTTGGAGAGGTAACAGCATGATTAAAGCACAAATAAGGCTACACTGTGAAACCAATACAGGGCTATTTCATCTTCCTGTTTGTATACTGGCTTAACAAACATCTTCATTCATACTTTAACTTCTTAATAGGATTGCTCTAAATGCAATGTGTTTGATGTTGCAGTGCAACACTTCTAACTCAAAATCACTCTGCCATATAATCTCTTCTTACTGGCATTATATAATTTATTACATCGACCAAAGAGGACAGAGCAGTTTTAATAATTTTTGGTACTGAAGGTTCAGAAGTTCATTTCTAATTTTAACATGATTGAATTTGTGTTTTAAGCTTATAGTAATGGTGACAAAGGAATAGTAAGCATTTTTTTTTTTTTTTCCTTCTTTGATAATCAGACAGTGAAAACTATACTTTCCAATCCTAAAGACTGAAAACGGAAAGCCTAAACTTATAAATATCATAGAGGTCAAGAAAGTACAACAACTCAGCCCTCACTGTCTTCTGAAAATACATCTTTATTTTGATTTCTAAATGTCAACTGAGAAATCCACAAAATTATCTCAACTTCAGACTGCATCTTTGATTTCCACTGATACAGAAGTCTTTGGAAAGTATAAATAAATAAATAAATAAAATTATATGCACTTAAAAATGTTTTTCTTTGTATTTTAAGCAAATTCATCAATCATATTTGTGCACCAACTGCACGGAAAAGAGGTAATGAAAGATATAACTTTTATCATTATCTCTAGTTATGGACATAAGACATGGTACAAGTGATTTTATTTTGTTTATATCATCTTGAGGGACTAAAGATATTCTTATGGATTGATTTGGGACTTGGCTATATAACATATTTATATAGTATTTAATTACATAACAATATAAAATTTTATATGACATAGTTGCTTAATATTTTATGCTTACTACATTTTACCATTAAAAAAAATGATGTTGCTATGAATCCAAACTTTTCATAGTCATGAGTATATTTTCAGATACAAAGCAGACAAGTAATTAAATAGCTTATGATTTATGTAGTCAAATGAAACTGCTGATATGAAACAGAGAAAGAATGGACCAAATGTGGTACTTGGACCAAATTCCATTGCCAATTAGAAATACAAAATTTCAGAACTATCCTACTAAAAATCACATGATCTTTACAAAATAAGGAAAGATGTCCTGCTATATAAAAGTCTCATCAGCACTTAATGCTTTTATAGCAGAATAGTTCAGTTGGAAGGGACCTTCAAAGATCATCTGGTCCAGCTGTAGAAACTGGACCACAAAAGTATTTTCCTTTGTGTATAAGAGGCATTTATGGCTGCATCCTGCATTCATTTCATCCCCATTACTTCAGTTTCTGAAGTTACATCCAGAAAGACATCTAAGTACTTACTTTATGATACTAAAAATTGGAGAGAAAATTTATTTAGTTGCTTGGTAAAAATCAGCATTAATAAAGGAAGTTTAGAAATAGGATTTAGCATGGTTGGTATTATATGATGTACAATGTCTTTTTGACCACAATGACAACACCATAAATTGCTAACGATGGTAATCTAGATGTATTCTAATTAATGATCTAATCTGAAGTAATTCAGTCTGTAAATCATTTTCATGTGTCAGCTGGTAGTTCTCAGCAAAGTTTATTTTCATTGTGAGGAAACTTTCTGCTCATATTCTGCACAGTTTCTTAGCTTAAAGATTTTCCCTGGGCATCTTTCTAGTTGGAGAAAAAATGTCTGTATATTAAATTTAGAAATTAAATGTCACTTAACTTGTAATAAAAATATGTTGGCAGTACCCAAGGTTTCTGTACTGTTTATGAATGAATGAATGAATCAAACGATAAATGAAGCTAATAATTGACACAAGATTTTGCCACTATTTATTTCATCTTTGAAGTAACAGACACAGGAATCATTAACATAAATATAAGTATTTATTGCTTATCATCCTGTTGTGCAATGTGGAATACATCTATTAGCTGCTCTTCTTGTTCAAAGCCATATATGCATTTTCTAAACACCATACATAATATAAGAAGTCCCTATCCAGTGTGTTATTTTTGTTTGTTTGTTTGTTTGTTTTCTGAATGCATTTTAACACAGTTCTCTGTTAACAAACCAGTAGATGTTTTGTTGAATAATGAAAATGAAAGGCAAACTGCATTTATTTTTTATTTTTTATTTTTTTACAATAAGGTAGCAAACCTTAGGTGCCCAGAGAAGTTGTGGAAACCCTGCCTGTGCACACATCTGTACTGGGTCTGGCTGGGATGTTAACTTTCCCTGCAGCACCCCATACAGTGCTGCGCTCTGCACTTGGAGCTAGAACAGCAGTGGTATCACACCAGTGTTGTGTCTGCTGCTGAGAAGTGCTGGCACAGCATCAGGACTCTCTCTGACCCTCCTAGGGGGTGGACAAAAAGTGAGAAAGAAACATCAGCAGGGCAGCTGACCTAAACCAACCAAAGGGATATTCCATACCATATGATGTCACACTCAGCAATAAAAGGTGGAAAAAGGAAGAAGAGGGGAGGGGTGGGCTCTCGTTGCGAAAACGTCTGTCCTCCTCCCAAGCACCGGCTACGTGCGTTGAGGCCCTGCTTCAAGGACGTGGTCAAGCATCGCTCATTTGTGGGAAGTAGAGAGTAATTTCTTTCCTCTGCACTTCCACATAGCCTTTACTTGTTTTGTTTAGTTATTCCCTTTCCCCCTCCCTCTTCCCCTTTCCCTTTTTTCCCTTTAGTTGAATTGTTTAATTAATAATAATATTTCCTTATATATATATATTTTTTTTCCCCTCTTTAATTAAATCATCCTTATCTCAACCTGTGAGTTGTTCTTTCCTTTACTTCTTCCCCTCCTCATCTGAGGAGGGGGAGTGAGAGAGCGGTTGTGGTGTTCAACTGCCTAGCACAGTAAAACCACCACAACATCTTCAAAACTCCATAGCTTTTGGTAATATGATGTGGAGAAAGCTGAATTACTCAATAACTTTTTTGCTTTAATCTTTACCGGCAAGAGCTCCAGTCACATTGCCAAAGTCACAGAAGGGAAAGGAAGGGACAAGGAGAGTGAATAACTATCCACTGTAGAAAAGGATGAGGCTTGAGACCATATAAGAAACCTCAAGGTGCATAATAAAATATGTCTGAGGGTCCTAAAGGAATGGACAGATGAGGTTGCTAAACCATTATATTTAAGATGTGGAAGTCTGGTGAAGTTCCCACTGGCTGGAAAAGAGGAAACGTAACCCCCATTTTTAAAAACGGATAAAAATGAAGACCTGGGTAACTATAGGCCAGTCAGTATGAACTCTATACCAGGCAAGAGCATGGAGTAGATCCTCCTGGAAACTATGCTAAGGCACATGGAAAATAAGGGGGTGATTGCTAACAGCCAACATGACTTTACTAACGGCAGATCATGCCTGACAAAGTTGGCGGCTTTCTACTACAGGGTTACAGCATTGCTGGATAAGGGAAGAGAAACTGATGTCGTATACCTAGGAGTGTGCAAAGCATTTTGCACTGTCCTGTACAACATCCTTGTCTAAACTGGAGAGACAAGGATTTGACAGATGGACGACTTGGTGGGTAAGGTATTGGCTGGATGGTCACATCCAGAGTTGTGGGGCAATGGCTTGATGTCCAGGTAGAGACCAGTAGCAAGTGGTGTTCCTCAGTGGTTGGTATTGGGACTGGTGGTATTTAACATCTTTGTGGGTGACATGGACAGTGGGAACATGTTTGCTGATGACACCAAGTTGACAGGCTGGAGGAAAGGAATGCTGTCTAGAGGTACCTAGATAGGCTTGAGAGGTGGGCATGTGTAAACCTTATGAAGTTCAATAAGGCCAAACTCAAGGTTCTGCACCTTGGTCAGGGTAAACTCAAGCACAAACACAGGCTGGGCAGAGAATGGATTAAGAGAAGTCCTGAGGAGGACTTGGAAGTGTTGGTTAGTGAGGAACTTAACATTAGCCAGCAATGTGCACTTGCAGTCCAGAAAGCCAATCATACCCTGGCTTGCATCAATAGAAGTGTGGCCAGCAGGTTGAGGGAGCTGATTCTTCCCATCTAGTTTACTCTTGTAAGACCCCACCTGGAGTACTGTGTTCAGCTCTGGGACCCCCAACATAAGAAGTTCATAGACCTGTTAGAGTGAATCTGGAAGATGATCACAGGGGTGATCAGGGGCCTGGAATACCTCTCCTATGAAGACAGGCTAAGAGAGTTGGGATTGTTCAGTGTGCAGAATAGAAGGCTCTCAAGAGAGCTTATAGCAGCCTTCTAGTACATAAAGGGACCTTCAAGAAAGCTGAAAATAGACTTTTTGCAAGGGCATGTAGTGATAGGACAAGGAGTAGTGGTTTCAAACTGAAAGAGGGTAGGTTTAGTTTAGACATTAGGAAATTCTTCACTGTGAGGTTGGTGAGGCACAGGAATAGGTTGCCCAAAGAAGTTGTGAATGCCCCATCCCTGGATGTGTTCAAGGCCAGGTCGGATGGGGCCTTGAGCAACCTGGTCTAGTGGAAAGTGCCCCTATCCATGGCAGGAGGGTTAGAACTAGATCATCTTTGATTCTACTCTTCTAACTCAAACCATTTTGTTACTCTATGACATAATGTTGCAGATAGATGTAACTTCAAGTTTGTCCTTACTTTGAGTGGGGAACTGAAGCAGTTGGTCTTCAGAGATCCCATTCAATTTAAATTTATCTATGATTCAATTGCAGGTATTAGGAAGAATCTCATTTATATTCTGGGTATGTTTTAATTTTTAAGAAAAAGTAGTTCTGTAGAGTGTTTTTCTAGTGTTATCTAATTTTTGATGCTACTAAGGTCTGTGCTCAGTGCTCCAGGGACTTCTACATGTGTCATGCATGACTGCAGTCTCTTCTATCCAGATGTTTAACTGACAGCAGGGTTAATTATGTCTTGACATAAGTAGAATTTGAGGCAGTATCTTATTAATTTCCTGACACATTAAACACATACTAATCAAGAGCTATCTAGTACCAGCACCAACCTACAAATGCCACTCTTAAGGTGAATTTTATACAATAGTTTTTTAACACAAAAAAACTTTCAATAATAAGTTTTATAGCACGTAAAGTCACAAAACTGTAACAGAACATATGTACCCTATGAGGATCCAAGAAAATAATTGACTTTGCTCTGTGGGTAAAAGAATGCAAAATGCTTATCATCATCTCAGAATTATATTACCAGCTGAAAGACGTAAACAGGGACTCAGCCAGTAGCAATGGGTATTTGCAAATGCCTAGTGTATGCTGCATTAAAGAAACGGAATCCTTCTGGGTTCAATAGCTATAAAAAGCTATAAAATCCAAAGACAACAGCACCCACACTCATTAGGACTGTTGTCTTCAGCTGGGGACTTTCCATGATATAAAACAGAAAAAAAAAAAAAACAAACAAACAAAAAAAACTTTAAAAGACAGATTAAGCATTTCTAAGCCTTGATTATTCTATGTTTCTGAGAAGTCTGAATCAACTTGAAGCAGATTATATAGGATTTTTTTTTCTTTAAATATATATATATATATATATATTTTTTCCTCAGACCAGAAGTATCTTTAGGAATCAGTTTTCCTAATTTAAAAGAGTGGTTTCAATTAATCATTCTGAACTTTTGCAAATTTACTTTCTACTTGCCTTCTGTGTACTTCAAAGACTTTTCCATGCTTGGGTTGATACAGTCTGGCATATACAGTCTGTCCCCTGTATACAATTAAGATTAACAGATGCATGGTATCATTCCCTTTTCCACACATCTTCTAATATGCCTTAACTGGACATCAGGGAGCTCTTTCACATCTGTCCTGGAACTTTGTCACCAACATGTCAACAGCAGTTCTCTGGCCAGCTGCTATCAGGTTAAACACACCATGACTGAGATACCTTACCTCAGATAATAAGATGACCTTACCTCAGATAATTTAACATCTTTCCTCCACATAACTGATGATATTTAAAAGAATGATTTGGCTGAATTTGGCTAACATTACTTAAACTATTATAGCAGGTTTGCTGACAGACAATGTGATAGCACAAATATATTTTGCTTATGAAACGAGGTCAAAAACAAATTAAAATTCTATGTCCTCTGACAGGGATTTTTATCTTATTCTACTGCTATTGGTATCAGCACTCTGTCATTTGAATCATCATGATTCAATAACTTTGAATTATGGAACATAAGTACAGGGGATGTCTCATAAAATAGTGTATCATTATATATTTATCTGCAGGCAACTTCTCAGAAAAAGAATGACCCACTCAACTAATAATTTCTCAGTCTGAAAAAACTTTGAAAGATGTAAGTGTGGAATTTAATCCTTAATAGTGCAGGAGAGTACTGACTAAAGTCTCCCACATCTTGGAGAAATTCCCCAGCTATTAAGCAGGTAGTACTTTTTGTTACTGTCACCTGCTGTTACAGACTTTGGTACTTCCCGATGGGTTTAATTGTTAGATCTCCTCTGGCTGTGTATGACTGAGTCCTGAACGTGACCAGATCATTCATTGACTACTCTGTCATTGGATCATCAATGAACTATTGTATACATTATTCCAGAGGACTCAGGACATCAAGTACTGGGACTGGTTTCCAACTCTGCAGGTCAGATACCTGCAAAGGCTACACACTAAGCACTTACTGTTTGGATGTCTAAACGCTTTTCTGGAGGTACCCTTTGATTCATAGAAGAATAAAGCTTGAAAACATTGAAAAGCTCTAAGAATTAAGGTTTGATAATCATTTTTTAAAAAACATATTTGGATTGCACCTTCACATATCCCCAAATGACAAACATGATGATTATGGACAGTCTTACTTTTTCAAAATAACAGTTTTCAAACTAAATTAGAGAACAGAAAGACAAAAACTATTCTCTGTTTGCCTGTTCATTGACTAAGGCTAGTTTGCTGGAACTGCTACATGAATGAACAAATCATATAATCATACGGTTAATTATCACTGATAATTTCAATATTATAAAGACAAAATGCAGTCTCTCGGAATATTGAATCCTGCTGGGAAACTCACATTGTGAAGTTAGGAAAACTAGATGAAATGCAACATTCCAGTTCCAGAAAAGGAATAGAGAGTTTGGCATAATTCATAATTACAGAATTCAACATGTGACCAACCCTGCCATTCCTCCTCCAGAATTATGGGGAAAGGGAGTCTCCAATGTAAATTGTTAAGCTGTTTTGACATACCAATATAAGGTTGTATTTCCCATTCCTTCACTTAATCCTTCATTGTCCATTCCTGTATTTCTACTGAAGTATCCCTCTGATCTGGGTATTATACTCTGTTCATGGGAAATGCATCAGAGGTACAAGAGGAGGAAGGTTAAAACAGAAAACAAGGATTATATTTAAAGTCAAGCTGACAGAGGACCCAGTTTGACACAGCAGTGAGTTACAGAACACAAACAAGGAATGCTTCTAATGAAAAAAAGAACACCAGCAGGCTGAGAGAGAAGGAAAGGTACACAAGGACCTCTTAGTACATCTGGAGGAATGCACAGTGCATCTTGGTAGAGGCAATCTCAGAATATATAAACACATTGTCCACCTATGAGGCTAAACAGCTCATTCTGTGTGGACAGGTCTGTGAGAAAAATCAATATAGTTTCATAGACTACTTATATGTCAGATAAGTCTTCTCTAGTGAAACAGAAAACTCATTGCATGGGAAGAACATTTTAACTCACGTTGATAAAACTAACCATAAATCAACTGTTACCGAGGGTAAAATGAGAGTATGTTCTTCACTGCCATTTTTCTTCTAATTTTATTGAGGAACTGACATAGAGTAAATCTGCACCATTAGGACTACAATAATCAAAGCTCACTTCTCTTTTTTATTCATTTCTGCTATATAAGTACATTTTTGAGAGAAGAATATGGTACATTTTTATTTAAGTTTTAGAATTGATTACAGTGCTCTTCAGATTACTGAATTTATGATTGTAAAGCCAAAAATCCTCAATTTATTCACTTTACATCCCAGTCCCAGTATCAAAATATCAGGAGGTGCCTCTACTTTATTTTCCTAGAATGACCTAAACACTCATGTGGTGGTTTTACTCGGGTGGGCAGCTGAGCTCCACCAAAATTGCTCTCTCACTCTCCATCCTCAAAGAGGAACAGGGATGAAATATGATGAAAAGGGCTCAAGGGTTGAGATAAGGATGAGGAGATCAATCTGTAACTATCGTGACAGGCAAATCAGACTCAGCATAGGGAGATAGTAAGATTTATTGCCTATTATTAACAAGCTAGAGAAGTGAGAAACAACGAAAAGAAAGCAAAAGCACCTTCCCTCATCCCTCCTCCCCACCCCCCCCGCCCCATCCACCCTCTTCCACCTCCTCCCCCTGAGCGGCACAGGGGAACGGGGGAATGGAGGTTATGGTCAATCTATAGCACTTCTTGTCTACCACTCCTTCTTTATCGCTCTCATCCCCTGTGCTATGGAGTCCCTCCCACAGGATGCAGGCTTTGCTGAACCGATCCGGCATGGAATTCCCACAGCAGCAGCTCTTCAAGAACTGCTCCAGATATGGGTCCGTACCACAGGGTCCATCCCTCAGGAGCAAACTGCTCCAACTTGGGTCCCCCACAGGCAGCAGCTCCTGCCAGGTCACTTGCTCCTGTGTGGTCTCCTCTCCCCAGGCTACAGGTCCACCCTGGAATCTGCTCCAGCAGGGGTCCCCCAAAGGCCGCAGCCTCTGTTGGTGCAGGTCCACCTGCTCCACTGTGGTCTCCTCCACGGGCTGCAGCATGGGATCCTGCTCCACCGTGGTACTCCATGGGCTGTAGGGGGACATCCTGCTTCACCATGGTCCTCACCACAGGCCACAGGGGACTTCTGCTCCAGGTATGGAGCACCTCTCTCCCTTCTTCACTGACCTTGGTGCCTGCAAGGCTGTTCCCCACTCCTCTCACTCTCACAGCTGCTGTGTGGTGCAGTGGTGCAGCATTTTTTTTTTTTCCTGTCTTAAATATGATCTCACAGAGGTGCAAACAACATCACCTATTGGCTCAGCTCTGGTCAGCAGCGGGGCCCCTACCAAACATGGGGCAGCTTCTAGATTCTTCTCACAGAAACCACCCCTATGGCCCCCTGCTACCAAAACCTTGCCACGTAAACCCACTACATCATGTTAATGAAAGAAATGAGCATAGATCAATCTTGGTGTTTATACAGTCTCTCATATTTTTGATGAAGCTGTAAATATGTTTGTTACTGCTTTGTGATTTTTGGGCACTATTCTTAGACAAAATCAATTGGCATTCCCTTTACACAACCAGAAAAGCTTTGAGAGGGTGTGCATACTGAGGTAACATATTGTAGCTGGGGAAATAAAAAATATTTAGTATAAGTAACCCTGTGTAATCTTGGGTTGTCTTCAGTCCCCAGAAGTGAGAATGAATACCAGGGAGATCATCCTTAAAACGTTTCAATTCAGGACAGACAGCGCAGTGTAAAATAAAATAGAGATGATTACTTAGGATTCAGCACTTCAGATCTGAAAATGTCTTATTGCTAACTCAAAAATATCATCTCTCTGCATCTCTGGTGTAGCTGTTGGTTCTACAGAGAGAAGATGGAGACATTACTAGACAGGGAGTGGTTAGTAGGGCACTTCAACTAAACTTCTTAGCTCACATTTTATAATTGTAAGCAATTGTCCTTTATCTGTGTGTACCTGAGATATATTAAACATACTGAGTCAACTGATAATGTGGACCACTAAACATAGAAATTCACTCAATAATTGATCACTTTGGCTTCAATTTAGTGAATTCAGCTGTCTCAAAGTATGGAACAGCAACTGTTTAGCTGGATTTTTTTCTTTGTCATATGTTGTTTTAAATTTATTTGAAGGTAATTTTATGTACAGTATTGAAGCAAAATAGAAATAAAAGAATCTGTGTGAAAAATAACATCACTTTTTGCTGAAATGTGGCCTCAGAAATGAGAAAAAATATTATCTTGCAGATTTTAGGAAAAAAAAAAGCAAACTTAGAAGACTATTAATGAAGAGAAAGAAATATATCCTTAATTGAAAGTTTTCAGAATTAATTTCCTTAAATGTGAGCTGGTTAGATAGTAGGTGCTTCAGAAAGGTTTTGAAAGTTCACATTTAGTCACTGTTAAATCCTTAAGAAATCTCAGCTCTATACATACTTTTTGTCTTTATCTGTATGGCTTCCTATAAACCTCAACCTTGTTGTGCAGCATGAACAGAAATGCTGAGTATATAAGAACTAAAATCTCTCATTTTAAAGATAGTTCTTCTTTCATTTATAAGGTTGGAAATTTTAATTTTCATACCAGACATGATCTCTCTGTGTACAAAACTGGAAATATCAAACCTTCAGTATATTCTTAAGGTGACCATGCTGACTTAGACACTTAGAAATTACATTCAGTATAGATAGGGCTTAAGAGTTATCAACTGGTAGCTTGCAGTAGAAATTATTTTATTTCACTCTTCCTAGTTTTGTACTACTACCAGTTGGTGAACGTATCTTAGTTTCTGTCCTGGTTTCAGTTAGGACAGTTATTTTTCCTCCTAGTAGCTGGTAGGGTGCTATGTTTTGGATTAGGATGAGAAGAGTGCTGATAACATGCTGATGTTTTAATTGCTGGAGAGCAATGCTTACACTATGCCAAGGACTTTTCAGCTCCTCGCTCTGTCCTGCCAGCGGGCAGGCTGGGGGTGCAGCAAGAGCTGGGAGGGGACAAACCCAGGACAGCTGACCCAAACTGGCCAAAGGGGTATTCCATACCATCTGACGTCATGCTAAACAATATATAGGGGTGGCTAGCCGGGGTGGGGGGGCCGGCTGCTCGGGGTTGGGCTGGGCATCGGTCAGTGGGTGGTGAGCAATTGCATTGTGCATCAGTTGTTTGTACATATTATTATTATTATCATTATTATTTTCTATCTTAATAAACTGTCTTTATCTCAACTCACAGGCTTCACTTTCCTGTTTCTCTCCCCCATCCCAGAGAGGGAGGGGGGAGGGTGAGCGAACTGCTGTGTGGTGTTTAGCTGCCAGCCAGGTTAAACCACAACAGTTTCAGATAATTAAAGAATAGATCAGGTATTATCAGAGTTGCTTTCTAAAATCAAAAAGGGAACCAAAATGTGTAGCTGCAAGAGTTTAAAATGATTGCAACAGGTTAGATACATACTACTCATTAAAAATAAATAAATAAACAAACAAATAAATAAATCTTTGTTATCCTTCAAAAAATATAAACCCGTTTCAAGGGGAGGACATCAGGTAATCCTCACTGTGAAACTCAGTTAGTCCTTACCCAATACAAATTTCCAAGTTTTGTTCTTTCAAGAATTTTTAGCTAAATACTACACTTTCTCTTATTGTTTCACCTAACAGATGCAGTCTTCTCACAGTTGGAGTTGGCATCACTTCAGGCAATTTTCTGCTCCTGCTGTGCAAATTCTTACTTCAATTCACTGTCACTTGTTCTTTCTTTCCAGAATAAAAATAATTCAAATAGTGAAAGACCCTTAAAAACTGTCACAGCAATTAAATTAGAAGCATTTAAAAACACAGAGGAAATTCAAGAACTCACTTATGTTCCAAAAGAAGAAAAAATAAACATTTTATATCTTGCAATCAATATTCAGGACTGCTGTGATCTTAATATCTCCCTTATATCTATTTTCTTCTAACAGATTCACTAGTCATTTCCATCACTTAATATTTATCTAAATTTAGATGGTCCATAACTATGTTATCCCAAATGATTTTTTTAAATGTGGAATTCAGCATAAATAATAATAATAAAAAAATCAATGAAATGTACTTATGTTCAGCAAGAAGGTACAAAAAAATCTTATCCTTTAAATGTTCATACTGAGTTTGACAACATCAAATACATTTCCTACTTCTTTTGTAAAAATAAGAAACAGACTGAAATATGAAGGAAAACTTAAAAATTAACAAACTTAAAACTTAACACTTCTGGTACTGTTTAATTCTACAGCAAATTTCCCATTGGCTTTGCAGGAATGTGAATTGGTCATTTGAGGATAACAGGATTTTAAATAAATTAGTCTTTCCATTTAAAATTTAAGACTGTTATTTTTGTTTGTTTGTAGGTTGATTTTTTTTTCTCAGTCTCAATTTTTCAGTTATTTTGAGGAAAGGCAAATCTTATTTGACATAGTGATAGTGAAGTGATTTTTTTTTACTCTAAATATCTCTCACTTTACTGTAGTCTATGTTTCTTGCTGCCATTTCTCTGAGCCTAGTTATCTGCGTTGGATTGTAGGTTGGTTTACAAAAACAGTTTAAAAAGTGGTTGTTTTTTGATGTGGAGTCCCTTTACTACACTTTGCTTTTTCTCTATATTCTCTCTCTATATATTTCTCTATATTCTTTCATTATTTTAAGGAATATCTCAAAAAAAAAAAAAAACAAAAACACTACAGTGAAAGAGCTGTGAGATGTAGCAAAATAAAGAAAAGCTCAGTACAAGGGGTGCAGTTGCAACTTGGTTCATACTTTTTTTTTTTTTTTTTTTTTTTTTTTTTTTTTTTGGAAGTGCAAAGAATTAAGTATGAAAGACTTTGGTAGGTCCCCAGTGTATTTGAAAAGGTAAAGAAAATGTAAGGATATATACAATTTAATATCTTGAACTTGTGGTGCCTGCCAACTTTTCTGTTTTTCTTTCTTTTCTGTTATCTTCTGTCCCTGAATAAAATCAAGGTCACATTAAAAATGGGGCATGAAGAAGCTTTCAAGTTGTGCCACTTGAATTAACATTAAGATTTTTGTTTACATACGTCAGTATTGCTCCATATATTTTGAAAAGGGAATGACCCATAGAAAAGATGAAATAATACCATTGGAAACCCTACCTTATTCTCTCACCCCTGGTTCTCTGTCATATAGTTTTATGCAATTTTTGACTGGTTTTCTAAAGTCATGTGACTTCAGTCAGCACAGTTTTTATTTATATATTTTGCCAGCCTCTCCATTGTGTACTTTTTAACTCAATGTACAATATCAATCTAATAACACAAATAGATCATAATCTTTTAAAATATTTTAATTTCTTAAGAAAACTGTCAGAAATGCCAAATCTGTCAGAAGGCCAAATTCATGTTTACAACAGTGAGCAAAGCAGGTGTTTTGTGTTCTGCCTCACCCACTGGCTGCTGAATTATTCAGACTATTGTTATTGACCAAAAGCTTAGTCTGCGAAGTTTGGCTCCTGGTTCTTTCTTTCCCCCCTTCAGATATTTATACACAATATGATCTCCCAGAAGCTTCTCAGGATGAACAGTCTCAGTCCTCATAGACTTCTCTCATATGTCAGATAATTCTGTCCCTTAATTGTCTTTGTGGCCTTTCTGTAGACTCTCTCCAGCAAGCCCATGTCTATATTCCAGCATTTGAAATAAAGAAAATAAAAAAGAAAAAAGGAAAAAAAAAAAGAAAAAAGAAAAAAGAAAAAGAAAAAGGAAAAAGAAAGAAAAAATAAAAACAAAAGAACAACAACAAGAAAGTCCTGAGCTTCAGCAAAATATCTTTAATTTACACATAGAATTTCAAAGCATTTAAGTATTAAGCTACTTATTCATGTCTGAATTGCCTTTACCCTGCATGTCTTTAACCTTGTTCATATAGTTACCACTCATCTCCACTTTCAGCTCATATGTGAATGGCCTATATGCCTGCTCTCTTCAGAGCAGGAATTATCTGGACTAGGCAGTTCATCCTCTCACAGACCCTACTGTTCTTTACCTGCAAAGTCATGCTTTATCATTCTCTTCATTAGCACCATTTATTTTACTCAGTCTCCAATCTCTCTCTCTTTTTTTTTTTTTTTTTTTTTCCTGTTATAATTATGAGTTGCATCAACAGTTGTCTTGACATGAGCAGGTTACATAGACAAGGCCAAGATGGAACTAAACTGATGCTTTTGTTCCAAAGTCAGTTTGAAAGAACAAATAAGATACAATGTTAACTTCTGTAAAGTCTGATTTTGTCTTCCTTTGAAGTGCACTAGAATGGGAGTGGAAGGTTTGGAAGGTTTTTCTCCAAAATGAAAAAAAAATCAAGCATCCTTCCCACCCTCACCCCCCCCCCCCCTTTTTTTTTCCTTTTTAAATTATTTAAATTATTTAAATTATTTTTAGTTTTCTTCTTATTTCCCACATGTATTATTTATAGAAACAAGCGCTGAGAGATGATCTCAGAGAATCCAACCGCTGTTCTTGTCTATGATGGACTTACCACTCCATTTGGGTAGTCACTTATTGATAGGAAATGGGGTTTACAAGGCTTCACTTGCTGCTAACCACTGTCTTAAACACAAAATAGGCTCCAAGTCATGTGAAGGAGTAAAATCTATTGGGTTTAGAAGCTCTCTGTTGTTTTCTTCTGTATCCAAAATTAATATCTGAATGTTGGCAATCCCATGTCCTAAGGAAAATGTTTTCCCACCAGCCAGACATTGTTTCTTGTGCAGAACCTCCAATAGTCTGTGACATGACAGTGGCATGGATTCCCATTGGGTGTTTTGAAAACGTTGGATTTTGTTGTTTTTGTTTATTTGTTTGACTGATCTACTTATTGATGTAGTTTAGCTGGTACATGAAATACAACATGTATTTGTGCTTGGAATCAGGGAAATTCCTATCACATGAATTAAGTTTAAATATAGTAATAGCTATAAAGATTTGAATGAGAATTTTGCCACAGAGCAAAAATACATGAACAGATACTCTGTTCTATCCATTAAGAAATGTGTGAGGAAGCATTCTCAGAAATATGGGAAAGACTTAAAGTCTCTCTCTCTCTCTCTTTTTTTTTTTTTTTTTTTTTGGTCTAAATAAACTTATTCATTTTATAAATGAAGAAAGACGAGATTCTTGCACTATCTTGATACTGATATCCCAATCATGTAGTTGGTGATTCCTAATGCAACTGTAGCTGCAATAAAATCATGGATACCTATCAATGTAGCATTAAGTAAAAAGAGGAAGGAAGATAAACATGCTTATGACAATCTTGGCAATGAAATTATCTATATGGTATGTATTGGAATTAGCAATTTTTGTTCCATCAGTAAGGTACAAGACTGATTCACATAACTCAAAGTAGTTCCTTAATAAATGAAGATTCATTCACTCTGTGAAATATGCAGCAATTCTTTCAACAAAGTTTTGGCTTTAAAAGTTTGATTCCTTCCATCATTCTTTCTCTGTCTTCCCATAGATCAGAAAAAAAAAAAAAAAAAAAAAAACAACAAAGAAACAAAACCAACCAACCAACCAACCAAAACCACAAAGGTTTTTATCTTTATAGTGATTGAATTAAAGATGATTATTGTCTTTTCATCTAAACTGGGCTATGGATTGAACTGGATACATTTTTATTTATTTATTTATTTTTCACAGTATGGAAAGAGCCAAGATTCCTGTCCAGTTTTAAAATGCAGAAATGGTGTTTCTTCTGATGTTAAAAAGGTCCATTTCCTTCTCCTATTGAGCCATCTTGTGGCTGATAACTGTAATATGCTCTTGAAAACGTCTACCCAACATGATGGGAAAGCTCTTTGCCTAGTGTTACCCAAAGGTTACATTAATGAGTTACTATCCTTTATTCTTGGATGTTTTTATTCTTGGATGTTAGCATAACAGGTTTCTTGTGGGGAAAACAACAACAACAACAAAACAACAACAACAACAACAACATGTATAAATATAGAATGAATATAGAATAAAATATAACTTAGAGGAAATTATTACTCTTTAATTTAAAAGATAACTCTCAGTGCTTCTATATCAATAAAGAGGCTATTGTAGAACATTAAAAATGAGGCCACATGTGGTTTTTGTTTGTTTGTTTGTTTGTTTGTTTTCTAATGAAAATAAACTTAAAAGTTAATACTGTGTTTTCCCAGACATTAAAACTGAAGCTGGAGTGTCTCAAACATGTATGGACTCTCATAAGCAGAGTTTGAGAAACTGATTATACTGTAAATAAATTTTTCATTTATTTTAGTTACTATGGCCACAGTGACACTAAGTTCTACTACTCTTAGGTAAAATTTCCTATCATATAGTATGAGAGAAAGTTTAGAAAATGTGGTGATGTGATGCCATTAACAATGAAAGATTTCTTTCATGCACAGAAAGTATGCTATAATATGCAACTCCCACAAAAGGGAAAGTGTATTATGACTGTATTATTTAATTCTTAAGGTTTCAGTAAAGGAACATTCTGGAAAACAGTAGGAACCCTGATATTTTTCTGTAAAAAGATAGACATATCATGTTGTTGGTTATCTTAGAGCAAAAGTGAGTCATTCATTCATTATCTAGTATTTAACCATTTAAAGTACATTCCTTATACCAGTGACTCTGTTTATAGGTAGAACTTCTGAAACATCATTTTCTCCATTTCTACAGAGTAACTGCCCACACATTCAAGCAGTTCTCTTACAAAATCTCTAAGCTTTTGACAGAATCTGAAACCCATATGATATCTGGCATAAAAAGGATCAGTGGCAATCCTCCAAGAAGAAAAAAAACACTGAAGAGATTCTCTAAACGCTCTCTGGAACAGGTGAAATTAAAGACAGAAGTTTGATACATTTCATCTTATATTCCCAGCTAGGGCACTCAGCAGAAAGACCATCATCAGGTAATGCTGGTACTGAGAGTAGCTTGTGCAGAGACCCTGATCAATTATGCTTTATTTCCTAATTTTGTCAAATGAAGCTGACTAAGCAGCTATCAAAGACATTCAACATTCAATATGCAAATTCAATACGCAAGATTTATACTTTTAAGCAGAAAGTAGAAAAAAAGAAAAGATAAAGACATAGGAATATTTGTGACTTACAGAACAAATCTTGCTTGTTATCTGGATCCCAGCTAATGGACTAGTGTTCTGGTAGAGTTGTCTCAAACGAAAATTATTGGAACACCAAGTGTTCATCTAGACAAATAAGAATTTGGAGAAGTCACTAAATTCAAACTCAAGTTTACGAAGTGTGCAAAGGTTCTGATAGTAAATATGGTAGGGAATCCAAAATACTACTAGAGAAGAGGCCTGATGAAATACTCAAAATGGAAAGCTAGAATCACAGAATCACAGAATAGTCTAGGTTGGAAGAGACCTCCAAGATCACCAAGTCCAACCTCCAACCTAACACTAACAAATCTTCCACTAAACCATATCCCTAAGCTGTACATCTAAATGTCTTCTAAAGACCTCCAGGGATGGTGACTCAACCACTTCCCTGGGCAGCCTATTCCAGTGACTAACAACCCGTTCAGGAAAGAAGTTCTTCCTAATATCCAACCTGAACCTCCCCTGGAGCAACTTTAGGCCATTCCCCCTCGTCCTGTCACCAGGCACGTGGGAGAATAGACCAACCCCCACCTCGCTACAGCCTCCTTTCAGGTACCTGTAGAGTGCAATAAGGTCGCCCCTGAGCCTCCTCTTCTCCAGGCTGAACAGTCCCAGCTCCCTCAGCTGCTCCTCGTAAGACTTATTCTCCAGACCCTTCACCAGCTTCGTAGCCCTTCTCTGGACGTGCTCGAGCACCTCCATGTCCTTCTTGTAGTGAGGGGCCCAAAACTGAACGCAGTACTCGAGGTGTGGCCTCACCAGAGCCGAGTACAGGGGGACAATCACTTCCCTGGACCAGCTGGCCACGCTGTTTCTTATGCAAGCCAGGATGCTGCTGGCCTTCTTGGCCGCCTGAGCACACTGCTGGCTCATATTCAGCCGACTGTCAACCAATACTCCCAGGTCCTTCTCTGCCAGGCAGCTTTCTAACCACACATCTCCCAGCCTGTAGCTCTGCTTGGGGTTATTGTGCCCCATGTGCAGGACCCAGCACGTGGCCTTGATGAACTTCATACCGTTGGCCTTGGCCCATCTGTCCAGCCTATCCAGATCTTCCTGCAGAGCCTTTCTATCCTCGGGCAGATCAACACACGCACCTAACTTGGTGTCGTCTGCAAACTTGCTGAGGGTGCACTCGATCCCCTCGTCCAGATCATCGATGAAGATCTTAAAGAGGACTGGCCCCAGTACCAAGCCCTGGGGAACTCCACTAGTGACCGGTCTCCAACTGGATTTGACTCCATTCACCACAACTCTCTGGGCCTGGCCATCCAGCCAGCTCTTAACCCAACAAAGTGTATGCCAGTCCAAGCCAAGAGCAACCAGTTTCCTGAGGAGAATGCTGTGGGGAACAGTGTCAAATGCCTTACTGAAGTCAAGGTAGACCACATCCACAGCCTTTCCCTCATCCACTAAGCGTGTCACCTTGTCATAGAAGGAAATCAGGTTCATCAAGCAGGACCTGCCCTTCATAAACCCATGCTGACTAGGCCTGATCACCTGCTTGCCCTGCAACTGCCGCATGATGACACCCAAGATAATCTGCTCCATGAGCTTCCCTGGCACTGATGTTAAACTAACAGACCTAAAGAAGATCAGCACAAGCCAAGACACTGATGAATGTGTGTACTTGTGTTCATGTCTAGTTAACCATGTGTTTGGTTTCACAAGCACCAGCAGAATGCATGTAACTGACCAAAAAGACAAAAGTAGCACAATTACACCTGACAAAAACTTTATAGAAAAAGCTTTTCATTCTTAGTTGTAAAAGACTGAGTTGGGTCAATCAGAAAACAAAAGAAGATTTATTAATGGATGCTAATGACTGAGCAGAAACAATTCTACTTCTATTGCTAATAATATGAGAAAAGTTGAAGTAATAGGAAAGTAATTTGGTAGAACTTTACTATTTGAATGGAACAACATATCTCCTGTAAAAGAGTATATGAGTGAAACAGAAAAACTAAATACATTTTTAAGGAGAGAATTTATATTATCCTCAGAAAAAGAAGGCAGGTGACATCTTCCAAGAAAGCCATGTTGGGATTCTTATTTGGCTCAGGCTAAGCAATGTGAATGAAACAATGTGACTGAGAGAGGTCACCTTATTCCTCAATCTACAAATGATTATGTTCAGAAATTTACTGCACTTTAGCAAGCAACAGCAACAGCAGAGGATTTAAATAAAGCAGAGTAATCATCTACATGAAGAGAGAAGGTTTGGACAGACAGAAGACAGATTATTTCACCTGAAAGTTCTCAAGACTGTAACAGTTAAAAAGATTTCTACACTTGTGTTCATGTCTATGTCAGACAAATCAGTGAGGAAGCATATAAACTGCAGAAGAATTAGCAGGAAGGAACTTTGGTACATCAGTCTTGCTATGTCTATATCACAGTCTTACAGTGTGCTAAGACACTATAAGGTCAGCAATAATTTAGCAGAATATTTACTGTCTATTATCATGCAGAATCTCGTGTTACTAGCCTGCTAGTATCACAATACTGAGCAAAAGAATTTCTATACAAGGTGCTATAGCTCAGGAGACAGAAGATGAGAACACAGGGTGGAACATGAAATAAACCTAAATGTTTATATACTTCACAGCCTTTTTTGGATGGTGAATACTTACTGCGATCTTTGGAAGGACTACTTCTGAGAGAATATATCACTTCAAAAGTTAACATTCCACATTCACAAGGCATTGGAATATTATGAAAAACTTGTTCCTGACTCCTCTCTGATTTCCCATTTTAAATAAAACTAAATAAGACTAAACAAAACACACATTATCATGTCTGTATAAGTCTTTTTGTTCAACTTTTTTCAACTCTTTCTTCGGGGAGTTCACCAGAAAATCAACAGAACTCCCTTCATGAAGTTAAGTTAAATGATTCATCACTGCTTCAGGGAATCCAATACCTCCATCTTTTCTGATCACTTGCTTTTCTGTAATGTGGTGTGACTCTCTATATTAGAGAGTGTTTTGATGTTGTGGAACTCGAGGCTGAGACTGGGAATGATAAGGTTGAGTCCCTGTGGGTTAAGATCGGTGGGAAGGCCAACAGGGCAGGCATCCTGGTGGGGGTCTGTTACAGACCGCCAAACCAGGATGAGGAGACGGATGAGGAATGCTACAGGCAGCTGGAAAAAGCTGCAAAATTGTCGGCTCTTGTCCTTGTGGGGGACTTCAGCTTCCCAGACATATCCTGTACATGTAATACAGCTCAGAGGAAGTAGTCTAGGAGGTTTCTGGAGGGCGTGGAAGATAGTTTCCTGCTGCAGCTGGTTAGTGACCCTCAGCCTTTAGCAGCAAGACTAGTTGTTATCTGGATACCCAGTTCCCTGAGCTGGTGGAAGGGGATGGGGAGAGAGATGTGGCCCCCACAATCCGTGAGGAAATAGTTGGAGACCTGCTTCAGCACTTAGATGTATGCAAGTTGATGGGGCCAGATGGGTTCCACCCAAGGGTACTGAGAAAACTGGCAGAAGAGCTGGCCAAGCCGCTTTCCATCATTTATCAGCAGTCTTGGCTATCAGTTGACTGTTGGCTAGAAAATGTGATACCCATCTACAAGAAGGGCTGGAAGGTTGACCTGGGAAACTATAGGCCTGTTTGACCTCAGTGCCAGGGAAGCTCATGGAGCAGATTATCTTTAGTGCCATCATGCGGCAGTTGCAGGGCAACTAGGTGATCAGGCCTAGTCAGCATGGGTTTATGAAGGGCAGGTCCTGCTTGACGAACCTGATCTCCTTTTATGACAAAGTGATGCGCTTGGTGGATGAGGAAAAGGTGGTGGACGTGGTCTACCTTGACTTCAGTAAGGCATTTGACACCATTCCCCACAGCATTCTCCTCAGGAAACTGGCTGCTCTTGGCTTGGACTGGTGTAGGCTTCATTGGGTGAGAAACTGACTGGGTATCTGGGCCCAAATAGTCGTGGTGAATGGAGTTAAATACAGTTGGAGGCCAGTCACTAGTGGAGTCCTCCAGGGCTCGGTAGTGGGGCCAGTTCTCTTTAATATTTTCATTGATGATCTGGATGAGGGGATCGAGTGCACCCTCAGTAAGTTTGCAGATGACAAAAAGTTAGGCACATGTGTCGATCTGCTTGAGGATCTGGATAGGCTGGACGGATGGGCCAAGGCCAATGGTATGAAATTCATCAAGGCCACGTGTCGGGTCCTGCACGTGGGGCACAACAACCCCAAACAGAGCTACAGGCTGGGAGATGTGTGGTTAGAAAGCTGCCTGGCAGAGAAGGACCTGGGAGTATTGGTTGACAGTCGGCTGAATATGAGCCAGCATTGTGCTTAGGTGGCCAAGGCCAGCAACATCCTGGCTTGCATAAGAAACAGTATGGCCAGCAGGGCTAGGGAAGTGATTGTCCCCCTGTACTCGGCTCTGGTGAGGCTGCACCTTGAGTACTGTGTTCAGTTTTGGGTCCCTCGCTACAGGAAGGACATGGAGGTGCTTGAACAAGTCCAGAGAAGGGCAATGAGGCTGGTGAGGGGTCTGGAGAATAAGTCTTACGAGGAGCGGCTGAGGGAGTTGGAACTGTTCAGCCTGGAAAAGAGAAGGCTCAGGGGCGACCTTATTGCACTCTACAGGTACCTGAAAGGAGGCTGTAGCGAGGTGGGGGTTGGTCTATTCTCCCACGTGCCTGGTGACAGGACGAGGGGGAATGGCCTAAAGTTGCTCCAGGGGAGGTTCAGGTTGGATATTAAGAACTTCTTTCCTGAATGGGTTGTTAGTCACTGGAATAGGCTGCCCAGGGAAGTGGTTGAGTCTCCATCCCTGGAGGTCTTTAGAAGACATTTAGATGTACAGCTCAGGGATATGGTTTAGTGGAAGATTTGTTAGTGTTAGGTCAGAGGTTGGTCTCGCTGATCTTGGAGGTCTCTTCCAACCTAGATGATTCTGTGATTCTGTGAAGAGTAGATGGCAAGAATAATATGTGATTTCCAAAAAATAATAATAATAATAATAATAAAAAATTAGAGATGGGCTTTGACTTACAGAAGTTTTTTTTTTTTTTTTTTTTTTTTTACAGTATTATTTAGAAAACAGAACATAAGAATATGTTCACATAAGACAATGCATGACTTATTTTGATAGATGTGTATTTGCATATAGCTAGGAGACTCCATGCATTAAGGGAAAATTTGTTGCCTTCTCCTGTGCTAGAAAAATACACAAACAGTCTGACGTTACTTCATCACTATCTATCCTTCACAGCTTAAAATAATACACTAAAACTGAGGATAGCAGAAAGAGAAATTATGAAAGGGAGAAAAATCAAAATCAAACAAACAAACAAACAAAAACATTATTTTACAAAAAACATGAATAATTTTCATGTTAACATCTTAATTGGCAAGAGGCATCAGATGGCTCTTATGACTCCAGTAAAATGACCAGAGTACAGTTAAAGACACAAATTTTGCAGAGCACATTTTCTTAAAATTACCTAATATAACATATGAAAGAAATCCACACTTCATGAAAACTTATAGAAAATTTCGCTAATATTTTACTACAGATATAAAGCTAATTCAGTAAAAATTAAATTAACAACAACAACAAAAGAATGGTAAATCTATGGAAGTTTAAGACTGATATAGTAGTAAAAACAGGGTTAGACAGATGGTTTCCTACAGGAATATTTCTGTAGCTGGGTAGAATTTGTTTGTTTCTTTGTTTCACTATGAACTAAAATATGAAGGGTAATAATCAGTTTGATAATGGATAGGGTAATTGTATTATTTTTTTAAAATAAGGATGCTCTGGTGATGAGGAATGAGCAGCAGTGAATGGATGGGATAGAACTTCCTGCAGGGGGCAAACTTTAGCCATTTTCCATCTGTGAGCCTGAGCTACTGTGAATTATGAGTATTACACTTGTGGTTCATTTTACTCCAATTTCTCCAATTGTTATTACGACTTTTCTAAGAGATTGTTTATCTCACTAGTCCTGAGACAATTCTAAATAACTGGATAAAATCCTAAGGAAGTAAAAAATACAAATTTTACAAAATCTTACGTCTCAGCCAAAAAGAAAAACAAAAAACATACAAACTATTTTCCCTGCAGTCTCTAAGAATGTTCAGACAGTTTACCATCTCTTTTCCACTTCTATCCCTTCCTCTGTTTAGAATTATGAATTTTCCAGTGTTCCCTTCTGAAAGACAAGTCCAAAAATGCCACAAGAAAACTTTTATAATGCTATATTCCAAGCAAGGTCAAGTAATTTGCAGCCCTATGAAGACCAAAAATCAACCTCAATTTCCAGGCTAGGTCTGCATGGAAACTCAGTAAATTATTCACTTTTTTTTTTTTTTTTTTTTTTTTTTAATTTTAATCTACCTTTAAACACATTGTTCAGTAAATCAGTAAATCATTCAGTAAGTTCATTAGGATTATAAACACATTTTGTAACTGAAATGCTAATAAACTAAATAGTAAGGGGTTGCCAAAGAGCTAACCTAAAAAAATAAATTTTCCATTCCATAGTTCCTCATGATGTCTCAGCATAACAACCACTCAATATGAGCCTTCGTCAAGGTTCACCAAATCTGAAGCCTAAAATAAACTGAAGTGAAAATAATATTAGAAATATTAGTACTCTAGATTTGTCACTAAGCCAGATATAATATAATAGCTTGCTGATCACCAGTCTTGCTGGGTAACATGAACTTTACCCCTAAACAGAATACAAAGTGATCAAGCATCACCAGCTTACTGTGTAACATAATCATTGGAAACCTCCCTGCAAAAATGCAAACTGTATCAGAGTTTCATTCAATTTCAGAGAACACACATGGGATTTTATATTTACACTGTACAAATATGAATCAAATCTTTTGAGTTTTACAAAACTGGGCTAGGGATCTCATGAGAATACATTCTCTTAAAATATTTGTAGCACACCTTGCTTTTCAAGTAAAGAACCAATTAACATAAAAAAAAAAAATAATAAAGAAATCTGGTGGGACTTGACTAAAACAGGAACAGTCTCAGAAAACCGAAAAGCTGTTAAAGGTTACCAATGTTGTTTGGAATGCGAAGGTTTTAATCTAAGTTTAGGAGAGACGTTAACTATGAAAGTACAACCAGAGACATGCACAGTCTCTTCCTCCAAGAAAATACCTGGAGATTCATAGCACAGTTTCTGCCTAGTAGTCACCCACTTAGTCACACTTTCTTTCTTATTGATAACAGAATATGATGTCTTCTGGAACCGTTTGATAATTTTAGGAATTTTCATATTCTCCCATCTTTTTGGGGGGTGAAAAGACGAAGACAGATACCACAGAGTAGCTGCACCATTTTCCACAACAATGAGCTTTTAAGCCCTCAGCATTTGGTTGTAGTAGCAGAACTGAATCTGCTATAACTCAACTTCATGCTGAGTCTCTACCATGTGAACAGACAACAGAAAAGTCGCACCACATTTCTTTCTTGAATAATAACCTGAATACCTGTCGTATTCTCATAAATAGCTAGTGATAGGACTAGAGGGAATGGACTCAAGTTGTGCCAGGGGAGTTTTAGGTTAGAAATTAGGAGACATTTCTCAGAAAGAGTAATCAGGCATTGGAACAGGTTGCCCAGGGAACTGGTAGAGTTACCAAACCTGGAAGTGCTTAAGGAAAGGTTGGACATAGTGCTTATGTACATGGTTTAGTGGTTGACATAGGTAGTAGTGTGATGATCTTGAAGGTCTTTTCCAGTCTTAATGATTCTATGATTCTATGCATGGAAGATGACACCACCACTTCAGGGGGGGCAGGTGTGTGAGGAGAAGAGGTCAGTGAGTACAAAACAAGCGCTTCTTCCAGTGCAAATAGAACTAGTCAATATGATTTTGCCATCAAATGGGGAAATGCATAAAGAGTATTATGACACATCTCTCTTCCCCTATATAAAATTGTTCCTTCTATTCTGCAGGATAATTAAACATAAATGGAGAGATCATTTAGGAAAGGCCATTCTTTTAATGTTTGCTACCAGCTTATTCTTTTAAGCTTCCTTCTTTCCTTCAGTCCTCTCTCTTTAACATGTTAGAGTAACACACAAAGAAACAAGTAAAAAATTAAATAACTTTTATTATTTGAAGAAAACTGTTCTTCTTTTACTGCGCAAATATTCAAACAACCAGGGAAGATTCATATATTTTTGCAGTAATGACACTGATAGAATTATTCAGGTATACTTTTAATAATTCTAATAGTTCTAATTAGAATTCTAACTATTCTATGTAGAATAGGTACTATTTTAACATAGATCTCCCGCATACCCTAAGACCATCATATGCTTATTTATGAGAACATCAGGTTCAAGAACAAATCAGCTCAGCAGTAACGTTTTCAAAGCCCGAGAAGCTTCAAATCTTTCAGTATTTCAAGGTTAAGAAAAAAAAAAAAAAAAAAAAAAAAACATTTTTTATTAACTGATATTATAAAGATCAAGTGTTCTATGCATATGTATACACATATACACACAAAATGAGCCATTTTTAAAATAAATTAACAAAGAACTAAAAAGCAATTTTCGTAGTTCAAATGAGTTTTTTGTTTTGTTTTGTTTTGTTGTTTAATGCTATTATTATTATTATTATTATTATTATTATTATTATTATTCTGATGTCCCTAAGATGTCTGTAATCACTCTGCCTCAGGCTCACTGGTCCAGATTGGCATTTACCTTGAAATGGTCCTGAGAGTGTTTTGTTTACTTGGTTCCTGAATGAATAACTGAAGACAATAAATAAAGAGGTATTAATAAAATAAAATGTTTAAGATTTTCATAAAAAAAAAAGTTTGTTTCTAGCAAAAGGCAAACAATTCTTCTTCAGTAGACAAAAATACAAAATCCAGCTTGTTAATTAAAAAAAAAAAAAAAAGAAAGAAAGAAAAAAGAAAAAAAAAAAAGACTCCTTTAAATGTCACTAGAACCTTAGCTACAGCATTGCTAAAATGCAATCTGATCCTCACATGACTGGAGTGCATGTCATCGCAAAATATACAGATTCATACACCCTGCTTTGCTGTTCTACTCATACCTTTACTCTTTCCATTTTGGTCTTGCTTTTATTTCCACAACTGAACAGCATGAGACAAACAACTTAATGCCATCCTCTCTCTCTAGTTGGTCACCTCCTCTCACCTTCAGAAATAAGAATAAGATCCATATTAGATCTTCTGTGAAGTCGGTTTGAGCTGTAGCCTCAAAGCTGGATGATTACATTTAAGAGCTTAAATTCAGCACCTTCTTTTGCTTTGTCTCAGCTGGTTATATGGGCTTTCTTAGGACACTAAATGTCTTGAGACTCCTATATCTTGATACTAGAACAGGTTTACTAAATCAAACTATGTTTACTCATTTATAAATCCATCCCTTTAATCGTCAGAAATCTTTCTCTGTGGCTTTCCTTTGATATATTTATCAAAAGGTGTGGTCTATTCCACCGCAGAAATGAAATACTGAAATAGATTGTAAGAGCAGGAAGATATAACTGTAGACACTCTGTTTTAAGATGAGGGGACACCTTTTTGGTTATTAAGTCAGAGTGAAAGAATAGCTGCTAGAGAGTTTAAATTAAAAAAAAAAAAAAATCTTGAATGAATTCCAGTGAAGATAAGAGAAGTACAAATGATACATTCCATTATAAACCTTGTAATAATTTTAAATTGATTAGTATTTGAAGAATGATGGATAACTGAAAAGCATTACTATTATTAAGCAAAATGCAATTTTTAATACCATGCAACGCCTTCAAGATCTCTATTTTTTCCCTCTTTTGTAATATTCACAGCAGAAATAAAGAGATATCTGTCATTCATGAGAAATGAGTCTAGTTCTGAAAATGATATTGTTAGTCGTGTCAAGTTTTAATAGAAATAGTGAAATAATGATTTGGAAATAGAGGGAATCAGGACCAGAAGGAACAGTTCAGATATGCAAGTGCAGGACGTCTCTGTCTGCTTAGAATCTCAATTACAGTAGGTCAGGCAAAGGGAGCTCAGCTGCAAGCATGAAGCTTAATATGAATATATTCAATGGCATATGGGAAAAAAGGCTCATATATGTAAACCACAGTTCAGTCATGAGCTCCTGAGCGGACTATTTAGCCTCCTTCATATATTTTTTTACACAAGGTGTCATATAAGAATTTATAAGTTGATAGTTAGAAATTGAGCCATGGAAAAGATGCACTGGCTTTAAAGGATAAGTCAAAGCCTCAGCAAACATGTGTGATATCAGGTTATCTTTTACCAAGCCATAAATAAAAATGTTACATTAGAATAATACAACTTATAATCAAATTTTGAACTCAAGGCAATTCCATTTATAAGAACATTTTTACTTTGATTATGATGTTTTGACAAAACTAGTGCAATTTAAGATGGCAGTTGAGCTCTGTCTTTAGAATCCAATGTCACAAATATGGTTAGCTTCTTCTGTTTATTTATTTATTTATTTTCTAAAAGGAAAAAAAAATCGAATTAAATTTTCTTTCCTGTTTTGAATTTTTAGATCTTATTAAATCCTAGCTTCTCTTCTAGGCACTTATTAGGCTTCAGATAGGTAAAAAGATAGATGGATTAGTAAGTCGATAGTTATAAAAGTTTCTCTGGTAAACAGTATAATGAAAGTAAACATGACAAGTCTTCATGAGAACTGAAATGTAATGGGGTAATGTGATGTAACTGTTGAAATTAGGTAGGGATGTGTAGTGACAGTACAGATGTTAGGGTCCTCAGCTCTTACAGGAACACCTTCCTCTATGGCGATTTCAGTTAGAGTTTTCCCTTCTCTGACAAAGCAGCTAAGAATGAGTGCTGGGATAATTACTGTTTTTATTTAAATTTAAGTTTCCTGGCAGGAAATGAACAATTTCATTTAAAAAAAGTAAATTACTAATTATTTCTGATAGTTTTTGTTGTTGTTGTTGTTGTTTGTTTGTTTGTTTGTTTGTTTTTGTAAAGAAGCTCTGAGTAGCAAATGTAGGATTGACATATTTCCAATAGATCTGCAATAGTGTAGAGTAAGACAAAGAAGAATTTGGCTGAGCTGGGAATAGTTACCACTGAAGACTTTCTTTTAGGTGGACACAACTTTCAAAGTCTTCATATGCCAAATGAAGCAGTAAAGGGTAGGTTCAACTAAATAAATGTCAGCACTTACAGAGTTTGAGGAAGAGCTCAGGTCATACCAAATTGGGTGGAAAGAATGAAGATACATCTTTTGAATCTTCCTGTTATGCATTTCATTTAGGCAATTTAAAAGAGTAGGTTTAAAATTTTAACTTAAGAAAAATAGGCTGCTATTAGTCGAAGACAGGTGTTACTGAAAGTTTTCCTCCACAGTACAGCAATTTTCTTTTCTGATCCCTTATTCCAAAGATAACCTGCAAGTTAGATTTAAGTTTAGCTTCTAGCTTTACTGACCTCAGCACTGTGATAATGTAAAATGTTGAATCATAGAATAATTTGTGTTGGAAGGGACTTAAAGATCATCTAGTTTCAATCCCCCTGCCAAGGGATGCCACCCACTAGATCAGGTTGCTCAGGGCTCCATCCAACATGGCTTTGAAGACCTCCAAGGATGGGACATCCACAACTTCTCTGATCAACTTGTTCCAGTGCCTCACTACCTCAGAGTAAAGAATTTCTTCCGAACATCTAATCTAAATTTCCCCTCTTTTAGTTTAAGACCATTCCTCCTTGTCCTATCACTACATGCCTGTGTAAAAAGTCACTCTCCATGTTTTTTTATAACAACCCTGTAAGAACTGAATCACAGAATGACTGAGGTTGGAAAGGACCTCTGAAGATCATCTAGTCCAACCCCCCTGCCAAGCAGGATCACCTACAGCACATTGCACAGGATGGCATCCAGGCGGGTTTTGAGTATCTCCAGCGAAGGAGACTCCACAGCCTCTCTGGGCAACCTGTTCCAGTGCTCTGTCACAGTAAAGAAGTGAAAGGCCACAGTGAGGTCTCCTTGGAGCCTTCTCTTCTCCAGGCTGAACATCCCCAGCTCTCTCAGCATTTTTTCACAGGAGAGAGGTACTCCAGCTTTGTGGCCCTCCTTTGGACCCTCTCCAATGGATCCACATCTTTCGTGTGCTCGGGGCCCCAGACCTGGATGCTGTACTCCAAGTGAGGCCACGCCAAGTGAGCAGAGGGCAGACAATCACTTCCCTTGACCTGTTAGTCACACATCTTTTGATGCAACCCAAGATGCTGTGGCCATCAAGCTAATTCCTTATCCACAGATTAGTCCACCCTTCCAATCTAGACCCTCAGTTACAAGGAATTCCAGAATTTGGAAGTTCTCCTAGGGCCTGAAGGCAGAGCTGAGTGTCATAGGTGCAAGTGTGCCCAAATGAACATAGTTTTTGAGCAAGTTACCATGTTGTGTGAGAGGAGTTCGAGATCACCTGAAAAAACTGAACAGGTACAAGTCTATGAGGCCTGATGACATGCATCACAGGGAACTGGCTGGAACTGGACTGGAGGGAACTGGCTGATGTAGTTACCAGGATACTCTCCAACATGAAAAGTCATGGCAGTCAAACAAAGTCCCCAGTGACTGAAAAAAAGGATACATCTATCCCATTTTTTAAAAGGGTAGAAATGAAGACCTGAGGAATGACAGACAGGTGAGCATCACCTATCTGCTTGGGAAGATCATGGAACAGATCAGCCTGGAAAAAAAGTTAAGCCACATGCAAGACTAGGATGTGAGAGAGCCAGCACAGCTTCACAAAAGGCAAATCATGCCTGATCAATTTGGTGGCCTCCTGTGATGGAGTAACTGCATCAGCGGCAAAGCAAGACCAACTGATGTCATCTACCTGGACTTCTGCAGGAAGGGTGGCTTGTTCACCATGGAAAATACCATTACATTGTCATCAGGTTATGGTCTTAAATTCCTTGACAATAACTACATGACACCGAGGAATAAAGGGAACATTCAGGAGCTGTCCAATCTTTTGTGGATGCACAATGTAATTTTACTTATCTGCTCTGTTTGTATGCCTGTCTCAATATTTCAGGCAGAACTAAATAACAGAAAGTGGATAGAAAGCTCATGAACAATATTCATCTGATAACCACTCAGCTCATAACTTCTCCTCCATTTAGCTGAACAGGGATTGTCCCTGGACTACTTGGAAAAACAAAACAAAACAACCTCTGAACAACACAACACCTATAGAGTTCTCTTGATATTCCCTGAATATCCTGCTAAAAATCTGATTGCATACTTTTAAATACCGGTATCCAAATCCACATGAAAATCCCAAAAAGTGTTTCTTAGAATTCCTACCCATGTGATAAGGCAATATTACAGTACAAAATGTCATAATATTACAGTACAAATGTCATAAGACATTTGTACAGTACAAATGTCATAAGACAGTGATCCAGGAGAAAATTTTCTCACTTACAATTTATTTTCTGTGCCTCTTCTGTTTGTTTCTCTGTATAATACTGTACATCTTATTCAAACACCTCATTAATTTTCATTGGCACCTATTGGCACTAACACCAATGTTCAGCTAACACTAGCTAGTAATAACAGACAAAGTGGAAAGTGAAATTTAAAAGAAAGCATGCACATGAAGAAAGACACACAGGCAAAGATGCTCCTAGAAAGAACATTTTTTTAAAAGTAAATATATATCTTGTGATACATTTTTTTTTTTTTTTCTATGGTAGTGGTCATATGCTGGAATAGATTGTCCAGAGAGGTTTTGCAGTCTCGATCTGTGAAGCTACTCAAAATCTCAGTGGATACAGTCCTGGGCAACCTTCTGTATGTGAATCTGAATGGGTCAGGAAGTTGAACTAGACAATCATTGATGTCAAGGACAAAAATAAGTTATTCTTCAAATACATCAGTAGAAAAAGAAAGACTGGTGAAAAAGTAGGCCTGCTGCTGGACAGGGTGGGTGCCCTAGTGACAAAGGATACTGAGAAGGCAGATTTGCTGAATGCCTTTTTAGCTTTAGTCTTTACAGCTAAGATCAGCCCTCGGGAATCTCAGAACTTGGAGACAAGAGAGGAAGTCCAGAGAAAGAAGGAATTTCCCTTGGTCAAGGAAGATCAGGTCAGAGATCTTTTAAGCAAACTTATCCACAAATCCAGGGGCCCTGATGGAATGCACCCACAAGTGCTGAGGGAGCTGGACGATGTTATTGCTAGGACACTCTCCAGCATCTTTGAAAGGTCATAGAGAACATGAGAGGTGCCTGAGGACTGCAAGAAAGCCAATGTCTCACCAGTCTTCAAAAAGGGCAAGAAGGAGGATTCAGGCAATTACAGGCCAGTCAGCCTCACCTCCATCCTTGGAAAGGTGATTGAGCAGCTCATCCTAAAGGTCATCTCCAAGCATATGGAGGATAAGAAGGTGATCAGGAGTAGTCAGCATGGATTAACCAAGGGGAAATCATGTTTAACCAATATCCTTCCTAGATAATAGCTAAGTAGATGAGAGGAGAGCAGTGGATGTGGTCTACTTTGACTTCAGCAAAGCTTTTGACACTGTTTCCCATAACATAGTCACAAATAAGCACAGGAATTGCAAGATAGATGAGTGGGCAGTGAGGTGGATTTTCTGGATGGCAGAGCTCCAAGGGTTGTTCTCAGTGGTGCAGAGTCTAGATGGAGGTCGATAGCTAGCAGTGTCCCCCAGGCTCAGGACTAGGTCCAGTTTTATTCAACTTATTCATCAATAAACTGAATGACGGAACAGAGATGGAACTCGGCAAGTTTGCTGATGACGCAAAGCTGGGAGGAGTGTCTGATACCCTAGAAGGTTGTTGTGACTTTCAGAGAGGTCTTGACAGGCTGGAGGGTTGGGTTGAGAAGAAGCTCTTGAAGATCAACAAAGGCAAGTGCAGGGTCCTGCACCTAGGGATGAATAACCCCGAGCACCAGTACAGGCCAGGGGCTGACCTGTTGGACAGCAGCTCTGCAGAGAAGGACCTGGGAGTCCTGGTGGACAGCAGGTTAACCATGAGTCAGCAATGTGCCCTTGTGGCCAGGAGGGGCAATGGTTTCCTGGGGTACATTCAGAAGTGTGTTGCCAGCAGGCCGAGGGAGGTGATCCTCCCCCTGTACTCAGCTCTGGTGAGGACACACCTGGAATATTGTGTCCAGTTCTGGGCTCCCCAGTACAAGAGAGACATGGAAATACTGGAGAGAGTTCAGAGGAGGGCTACTAAGATGATTAGAGGACTGGAGCACCTGTCGTATGAGGACAGGCTGAGAGAGATGGGCCTGTTTAGCCTGGAAAAGAGAAGACTGAGGGGAGATCTCACCAATGTGTATAAATATCTGAGGAGAGGGTGTCAAGAGGATGGAGCCAGTCTCTTTTCAGTTGTGCCTAGGGAAAGGGTAAGAAGCAATGGGCACAAACTGGGCCCCAGGAAGTTTGATCTGAATATGAGAGGGCACTTCCTTGCTGTGAGAGTGACAGAGCTCTGGTACAGGTAGCCCAGAGAGTTTGTGGAGTCTCCTTCTCTGGAGATATTAAAAACCGCCTAGATGCCATCCTGCACAATGCTCTAGGTGATCCTCCTTGGCAGGGGGGTTGGACTAGATGATCTTCAGAGGTTCCTTCCAACCTCAACAATTCTGTGATTCTATGATTCTTTGATCTCAATAATTCCCTAACCTTACTATTCCTGTAATTCTGTGAGGAGGAAAACAAACAGAAAAAGTGTCAAAGACTGAAGTATTTTTTCTTCATTACTAATCTTTCCCTTGTCTCTCCAAGTGCAGTAGGCTGAACACTTGTATAATTATGTAATATGGTGGTGAGGGACATGGATCTCATTACTCCATCTCACAATAACAGAGGAGACAACACAAGGACATCACCTTAATCAATAGGTGTAAGTTGGCTGTAGTTCTTCCTGACAGGGGAGAAAGGAAAAGACAGAATTTGAATGGTCACTCTGTGGCATTTCCATGGGTTCTGTGGTTTTGTTCCTGCATTTCTGCACAGAGAGCAGGGTTCATTTTTGGCAGGGTGAAAAAACGGTACTAACCTTTATTTACAGCAGGCATGTGAAAAATGCTATAAATGTATCTGATTTTTCTCTACAGTGGATGACCAAGTAGTTCATTAAATCCTTCTGCTACTACTTCTTCCTAAAGTTGCATGATTTGTAGGTTCATCTTCAGTGGTAAATTAATCAAGGCACTGACCCATCATCATCTGTATAGGTTAATTATTTTCCTCTTGCTGGCTCAGCTTCAGTCTGTGCTAAGTAAAACACTCCTAGAGAGAGCCTAAATGTGGTTTGCGGACTGCCTCGGACCTGAAGCTCTTCCCAGATGCCAGAATGGATACAGGTCATGCTGCATCACTTGCTGTCATGGCCAGGCAACATGACAGACTTCAGACCAGTTAGGCTTGATAATGCAGGTGTAGCAAAGTCAGATAAAAATTACAGTGACACCCTGATGGATCCTGCATACTTACACAGGTCTTTCTCTTGGGAAGTTTTTTCTCTGGTCAGAATGTATAGGTCTTTCCCTTTTTCTCTGGTCAGAGTGTGTAGGACTGTCCAAAGTCTAAGCTCTAAGGTTTTGCTTTAATGTCTGAGTAAGGCACTATAATACTTTAAGACACTAGCAGCCTAAATCTGTAGTATTAACAGTCTTCCAGTGGTTAGCATTCCTCTGGCAGACTTAATGGAGTGTAATGTACCCCTGTACCCCTATGAGTATAGCATACATCCTAACGCTTTTCCCCATTCTTCACTTTCTGTAAGCTGATACACTAACTTTTAGATTGAAATGTTAGAACATCCATTTTCTTCTGTCAATTCTGCTACATAGATGGCTGTTTCCAGTAGATATCTTAAACTGACACAAAATCAGAGCTCATTTGCCAGGGACATTATTTTATTTTTTATTTTTTTGAAGGCAATGAGAACCAAGGTCCAAATGGATCAAAATGCCTTCCTACACCTCAGAGTTTCTAGTGATCTGTGGCATAAAAAGTACCTATTATCCCAAAATGATGGCAGCATTTGTTCTCAATGTTGCATTGTACACAGACTGCATATTTTCCAGATGGACTATTGTGCTGCTATCAATCCCAAACATTATATTAAGAATTATAATAATTCTGAAAGCATTGTGGAAAAAACTGTGTCCCTAGCTAGTAAAATGGTCTTGGGGAAGGAGTTATGAATATAGAAATTAAGACTCCATTGCCAATGGTTAACACTTAGGTGTTGGATTTTATTTTCTTGTTCCAACACTATTGTTAGTTTTTTCCAACACTTGCTGGAAAACCACCTACAAATTTTCAGGAAATGTTGCAGTTGAAGATTAAATTCTCAACAGAAAGTGATTTTTGTAGATGCAATAATATACAGAAACATTGACAGCTGATGAATAATTTAAATTGAAATTTAGACTACCTCTAGATACATATGAAGATAGAATATATATATATGTATAGCTTATTTCATTATTATTATTATTATTATTATTATTATTTGTCATGCATCTTTGAAAATAACAGTAATAGTCCTAACATGATCTTAGCAGGAATAAAAAATTGCTTACGGAAAAAATTATAATTCATTCATTAATTCTGAAGCCTTGCTGTAATAAATTGAATTACATAACAGACATCAGTTCAGTCTTGCATGGCTTAGTTTCTTCAAGTGTGAGGTAATCTATCTTTTTAAGTGTTTTTGAACATGAAAGACTGAGTTCTTAGGAGTGTAAGAATTTTATACAAGAAAGAAGCAAGACTGTCTCTACTCCAGCAGCCTACTTTGAACAGATGTCTCACTAAAACTTCAAAGGAAACATTAACACATTAACCTTTACATAATATGTAGAATTGTCCAGTCCTTATTGGGAAAATAAATTTATTCTTGACTCTAAATGGTGAGCACTTTATTTTCCAAGGTATTAGGGTTGATAGGCTTTTAGTATTTTTTGCCTTACTTGGAGCTTACTTGAAAAGACCTTTTTATACCTACTAATGTTGTTTATATTAATGAGGTTTATATTCTCATTTTAATTACTCCAATATCATTCCAGAGTAACTCCTTTAAGATGAATGCATTGCTCTGCTTTTCAAATGAAGTAAGTGGATCTGAAGTGAAATGTAACAGTTTGAAACTTTCATTGAAATTGACCTTTTAATACTCCTCCAGACTACGGGCAAAATTGTAAGAAAATTAATTACAGCACCAGTAGGCTTTATCCTAGAATCATAGAATCATTAGGGCTGGAAAAGACCTCCAAGATCATATGGTCCAACCAACACCCTACTTCCAATATCACCCACTAAACCATGTCCCTAAGCACCAGGTCCAACCTTTCCTTAAACACCCCCAGGGATGGAGACTCCACCACTTCCCTGGCAACCCATTCCAATTCCTGACTACTCTTTCTGAGAAGAAATGTCTCCTAATTTCCAATAAACATATGCATATATAATTTAGAAAGAACCATGGATTTAAAGCACCAGGAAATGATGAATGAGAAGCATAACGGAAGCAGTAATCAAACAAGGAAGTAAGAACAAGGTAACAAGTGCTTGTACAGAAAGGATGCAAAGAAAAATAATCAGGTGGTCATTAAAACATTTAGTGCTAAAAGGAGATAGAGAGAAAGGTCTAAAACAAAAGTAGGATGAAGTTGGGGATCACATGGGAAGTATCCTCTTTGGAAGAAATTTCCTTTATGGAAAACAGTACTACTAAGAGCATAACAAATAAGAACATTCATTACAGAATTTCATTTATTCTGCACTGCCTTAGGTTAGCAATTTGATATAGCCACAGAGAAATAATTGTCTTGTTCTGACAAAAATTTGTAAACTGAATGTTTGCATCTTAAACACTGTGTTTGCATGAAGACATGGACATTAAGTACTGACAAGGCACAAAAAATACTGAATTTCTTAGAATATTAGAGCAAGAGAATATGTCATTCTCCATTACCATACCTGCAAGTTATCAGCTATACCTATCAGGGAGAAGTTGTCAATCAACTCTATTGCAAGGATGAAAGAGTAGATGGTACAGTTTAATTTTATTATGGAAATTGATTTGCATCTTTTATATGTCTTGATTGAAATCTTTCCAGGTAATGGCATTGAAGAATGCTCATAAAACTGCCATGACTGTGGTAATAACTATTATTATGATCAAATTTAATAATAAAAAATCCTGCCTGCAAGATGGGCAATATGAATAATTCATGTACAGTGTTGCTTAAAATGTGATAGAGAGAAAACGACTTGTAGGAAAATTCTTAATGTATCCAGACAGGGATGATAATTGGTTTTTGCAACTAAATGAGTACTTCATGTACAAGACAGCACTAACAAGGCAGGAGAAGAAATGTACACACTGGGGAGACAATTTCATTTATCTGGTTGCAGCAGGATAAGTGGAATAAATGGTTTTCCTTAAAGGAATTGACAGAAAATGCATATCTTGATAATAATTAGTTTTGTTTACAACTATAGAACAACAGAACGGGAGACACAATAGTGTCTGTTCTATATATAATAGCATATGTGCCATGTGCCTGTGTAGGCCTTACTCATGCTATTAATCAAATACCTGCAAACACCTACCATCTCTCTTCTAATGCTGTCTTTTAGTTGCATGCATAAACAGGATTCAGGCATATGGAGAATTGTTTCAGAGTTGCACTTTAATTTTGTTTGCTTTAAGTATACAGCAGCAGATAAGCTTGCTTTTATTGCCTGCCATCTGGTGGAAAAAGAATGCAATAGCATAAAAAGGAACTACGACTAAGACAGTATTTTAGTGGCAGGGTCTGAAGTTTTGGTGAATGAGTTCACCAAAGATATCAATTTCAGGAACAGAAAACCATACAAGAACTCATCCCTCTATCCTCACTCGAAGACACTGATTAAATCTGGGAACTGGCTTCTCACTTGTTGGTATGACTAGTTGAATTTCTTATATGTCAATGACTGTTTTTGTCTCTCAGGAACAAAAGAAGCTTGAGAATAAACCAAACTCATAAGTAGTATCCTACATCCTCCACTTTGAGCAAGTTGGGCCATTATTTTCTGTTTGCCTGGATTTCTTCAGTGTTGAATACACAGCAAGAGGACATGCATATCTCATATAAATGTTATACAAACACTCAGATCAAAACCAAACCAATCCAACCCAAAACTTACTATAAAAGCAATCAGAATATTTTTGTGTAAGAAAATACACAAAATTCTTTTGTGCTCCAAGAATCTTTCTACTGTTGTTAGTCCAGCCATTTTTTAATACTTAGAACACCACCCTCTGGTGTACAGGTGTCGGAGGTTCAGGATATGAAGGTTAAATGTCTGTCCCATTCATTGTTCTATTTGCTATTTCAAATCAGGGCTAGGGATATATATGAAAAACACAGAAATCTATAAGTACTTGTATGTACTAGTGTGGCTGGAAGTATACTTCTGTTTGGAGTACAGTATGTTCTGAAATTCTTAAAAACAAAATGATTTTTTTTCTTTTAAATATATATATATACACACTAAGAAACAAAACCCAGTTAAGTAACATGAATAAAAATTGAGAGTTGGATTTAGACAAAATCCCTCTTAATATACTGTGCACTCCCATTTATAATTCTCTCCACATTTGAACCTGAGATCAATGTTCTTTGTTCTGGTTTGCCACCAGGGTCTCTGATTAATGTTGATAAAACAAAACAACAATAAAAGAGACTTCTAAAACTATTATGGAGAAGTAGGGGAAAACAAACCAAAAGAAAACTGTGTTCTTTGCTTATGACTATGGCTTGTACCTCCGTGTGTTTGTTTATGATGGATTACTTGCTATGGAGATTAGATATAAAGGGAGTTACACTTGTACAGTTACACAATAATCTAGAATAAGAGACAAAAAATACTAAAATACAGTAGCCTGGTTAATAGGCCTGCAGTTGCTTTGCCAAGATAGAGTTCTGGAAATGATAAACCCCCCTAAATCCTCTTTATCATCTAAAAAATTCTGCCTCATGAGGGGCTTTCTATGATGACTCAGATAAAAGGTCAGAGCTTTAAAACTACTCATTGGTTTCTAAGAAAACCAGGGCCATGAAAGGGATGTTATCCAGAGCCCAGGGGACAGATCAAAACATGTGACTGACAGCTGAAGACACCCACTGAAGTTTGCCTGGCTCTTGAGTGTGGGCTGGATAAGAGTATGGAGAGGTGGCACCACGGGACTGGTTCAGAGTGGCAGTTACTGCCAAGTATACAGTGGGCTAAGATTTGTGCTAGTAATCTAGGGCATTGTATCCCAAAGAGCAGCTAGGTTGTAGATCACTCTTAGTAAGAACTCCCAATCTACCTGGTCTCAAATTGACAAGGCACCGCAGAGATGACCTAAGTGACTAATAGCCCACTCCAGGTCTCTGTGTGTGAACAACACCACACAGAGCCACCCTAACAGCTACAGCTCCTTCCAACTCACTCTTTAAGGCGCCTCTCAAAAGTAACAGCTTCACTGAGGGAAGTGGGCAAGTACTTTTGAGCACCTCAGGTTTTGTGGGTTCACTTTGCGGGTTATTTATGCCCAACTATGAGTGCACTTTAAACATGTTTCATACTGATAATCAGTAATAACTCTAGCCAGCAGACTGAGTTATCAAATTAAATAATTTTATTGAGTGGTTCATGTGGGCTAAACACAGGTATTCTAAGTGCACTGAATGCATTAACTAGCATCAACACCATATGAAAAAAAAAAAAAAAAAAGTATATTTCATGTTTATAGCTCTTGTCTGTGGGTTAAAAGTTCAGAAGGAATTCTTAGGGTCTGGTTTGCCAGAAGAAATTCTGCATTCTTTGTGTAAAAGAGAAATCTGAGCAATATCAGGTATTGCATGTTCTGGCATTCAAATATAAAAATGGTAGGTAGCTTTCATGAGTGAGATGGATGTTCACAGAAAGCTGTACAAATGTGCTGACTGTTTCAACAGGCAGAGTAAAAACTAGAAAGAGTCTGACTACGACAAATAACTTAGGTTTCTCTAGTTGAAAGACTACTTTTTACTTGAAGACATTCTGTTCCAAATAGTGTTCTTTTTACTAAAAGAAATACAGAAATGAAGTTTGAATTTTACCTTCATAACCTTGTTCTCCTGGGCCAGACCATTTCTAAATCTCACTATGGAGAACAAAACATAATCTTTCTGGATTGCAAGTAGAATTTGGTCATTATGCTGATTCTGCTGTGAAACCCTTTTCTACTTTGTCAGCTGCATTAGAAAAATCAACATCTGTTGATTGTTGTTGATCTGTTGATCAATATCAACAAAGGCTGGAGTGACATATCAAAAGATTATAGGAAAACCTTTTCTGCTTCATTAACACAGTGCCTAGAATTAGTTTCTACATGTTATTGAGTTGTAGGGATGTACTATAAGTTTTAGCAATAAAGGCAGTGTGGCCGTATATTATCTACACAGACCAAAATACTTCAGAGTCAAAAAAAAAAAAAAAAAAAAAAATTGAAAACAATCTTCTTGTTTTCTCATTGTGTAAAACAAGTGAATAGCCTTTAGTATTCCCATACTTAGAGCTTTCAAGCTTATTATCTGGGGGGCAAAAAAATAAAAAAATCACAGAAGTCATACCTGGCCTGATTTCCAGTTGAAAAAAATCTAGCACATTCAGTAGCAGATCCACATGCCACAGAGGAATCTATGACTCTTTCTCTGTCTCCTGACATGCACATTAAAGTAAGTTTCCTTTATAGATAAAATCAGATTCCCATAAAAAATGGGGAAGGATAGTTCTTATTGGGAAGCCAAATTGTATAGTGAGTACCATGCAATAAAAATATGCATGTCCAGGTCATGAGATATTCTTTGCCACAACAAGGGTTTGCAGGAAGGAAAAAGTGATGGGCTGTCACCTTATCCTTTTTCAAAGGTCTGCAGATGAAATTTGGTACATTTTTCAGTTCTGTGTTCTCACCTTTCAAACTTTTTTAATTCTTCAGAAAAAGGCTTTTTTCTTTTTTTTTTTTTTTTTTTTTTTTTTTTTTCTTCTTCCTCCCCAGGAAGAAAAAGACATGGGTGTCAGCTCAGATTATACATTGTATGACAGAAGTTCTTTGGCAATGGATTAATGGTCTCATTTCTTCCCTCTGGATACTCCCCACATTGCTGCAGTTACTACATATACAGCTTGAGGCTGTGGAAAACACAAAAACTAAATGAACCTTTTGCCATTCAGAAATGCCATTTCTGAATATCTCCATGGGTAGATATTCAAGCACTGGTCCCTAATTTTAAGAGAGAAAATTTTAAAAGAGAAACTCATGGTTTATTGGGGGAGGGGTTGAGGAAGGAATAAGGATTTAAGTAGGAACAAAAGGATTCTTTACTTATCTCCTTATTCTCATCCCAGCTGGGATGAAAGAAAAACAAGCAATGTACAGATTTTCAACACATTTCACAAAGCTGTTTTTGCATCCAACAATTTTTTTGTTGAGACAATTGACAGTATAGACCCTAAAAGCAAAACAGTTGGGCACTGTGATACAGCACACTTAGGTGTCTCATAAACTAAAAGGGATAGAGCCTGAAATCTCTTCAGCTTAAAAGCCCAGGTCTGCGCTGTCCAATCTTTCCTGTGTCAGAGTGATCATCTGCTGAACCATCTCCTGAATGCCATTAGGAATGAGTTTAAGTTACTCATGAACAGATATAAAACACCTGGGTGGTCTGCTTTGAAGTGTCAGTGTCTTAGATTTAATATTCTAATAATTTATGCATAAAATACAGGTTGCATTGAAGGAAAAATCCAATATTGTCAGTTTCCATGACAACCACTGTGCTAGCAGATTACATTGTCTCACATCATATGGTTGCCAAGGTTGTGACCTATTTCTTGGTTCTAATGATTTCATTTGAAGAATTTGGAAATGTTACCTGTAACATAAACACTAATATATTTCACATGGATAGTCCTTAATTACTTAAAAAATAAAAATAAAATATATTGCACATTAAATTAAGGAAAAAGCTTAGAAACTGAAAAGAAACTGGGCTCCCCAGTACAAGAGAGACATGGAAATACTGGAGAGAGTTCAGAGGAGGGCTACTAAGATGATTAGAGGACTGGAGCACCTGTCATAAGAGAACAGGCTGAGAGAGATGGGCCTGTTTAGCCTGGAAAAGAGAAGACTG
>NC_048895.1:56498256-56512477 GCF_011077185.1 Oxyura jamaicensis
GTAGAGCTTAGGGATATGGTTTAGTGGAAGATTTGTTAGTGTTAGGTTGGAGGTTGGACTTGGTGATCTTGGAGGTCTCTTCCAACCTAGACTATTTTGTGATTCTGTGATTCTGAGTTTAAAAGTTCAACTCTGAGGAAGACCTCTTACTTCATCCCGATGACCACCCGATGATCACCCAGATGACCACCAGAGAATACTACGCAAGCACAGAAGGACTGATAAGATAATTAGCATACGAAGCGGGGCTAGGTGGAGCTAGGAAATTAATATGCATAGGTGTGTTGTGAAACTTAATGCAGATGTAATATTTTAGGGGATAAAAGTGAATGCAAGCGAGCGAATTGTTGAACACGACTTTGGTGGGACTACCCCCCTGTGCTGCCCCGCACTGAATAAACATACCTACCTTACAATCTTACTGATTGTGGAGTCAGTTTTCCGTGAGTCAATGTGACATAGATGAACAATTTAGTTCTAGATTTTTAAGTTATCTAAGCTTTGTGTGGTTTCTAGTAAGAGCTATGCACCTACACAGGAGCTCACTATTTACTTTTACATTATGGGCCTCAGTTTGGCTGCATCTAAATTTCCTATCAGAGAAATGGCATAGCAGTGTCTATCTGAAAATGTTCACTGAAGGTTGTAAAGTACTATTGTCTATTAGTAAAGTACTATTGTACTATAGTAAAGTACTATTGTACTATTAAATGGTGGATAAGTTTGGAAGGATAATAAAGTAATTTTTATTTTTATTTTAGTGTTGGTCAAAGAAGAGCCAGAGGTCTAAGAGGTGGGTAATATTTTTATTATTATTTTTTTTATTTTTCCCCAAACATCTCCAAAAAGTCTGCTCGTTGTTGTTGTTGTCAGATTTTTGTTCGTTTATTTATTTATTTTATTTTATTTTATTCCCTAAATCACGCTTTTTTCTTCTTAATTTATGAGACCTGATAAAATCCCTTTCTCTTGCTGTTGCACTGGAGAATGTGCAAGCAGATTTGGCCTTGAGAGGGATCTTGTATTCGGAGGTGTAATGCCCTTTCCCTTAATAATGAGGCTGACAAAAACAGGTACAACAGGAGACTTTGTACTATAGCAACAATTAAACCACTTTTATTAAAACAAACGAGGCAGTTCAGATCCTTTGATATATCCACAGTGCCTACATCCTGCAGATGTCTCACCTCAGTCAATTAATCAGCCATTTCCCAGAGTATGGTAATTGTTTATGCAATCCACTTTGATATGTTTTATAGCATTTTGGTTAATCCTCCCTAACTTTTCATCCCTGGCAAGAGCTTTATGGTAACATAAACTGTAATTATGCAGTAAAGAAAATTACCTTATGTTACAGTCTACAACTGCTTTATCACCCTCATCGTCACATACATAACCTTCACTCAAACAGCTAAATATGGTGAGTGAGGCTGGGCAGCATGCTGCTTTAGTAGCAAGTAAATGCAATGACTTCTTGACAAAGAACTTAACCTCTATCAAGAGACAGAGTCAGAACTGTCTAGAGGAATTTTATATTTATCTCCCAATGTCAGGAAGAAAATTATATTGCCATTATAGCCGGCAGATTTTTTATTTTTCCATAAAAAATCTTTCTTGAAGACAGAAAGTAAGAAAAAATCCTTCAGTTCTCTGTCTTCTTTGAGAATACTTTGAGAAGACTTTTATTATTATTACTATCATTAAATTATTAGGGCTTTAAAAACATTCTTATATTTAAATTAGGTATCTTTTCATTTAAATTCTTTGTGTTGTTTTTTTTTTTTTTCTGTGTGTGTGTGTGTAATAAAAACAGAAAATAAATAAAATAAATAAAATGCAAATGAGTATCTAAAAACACAAACAAGGTATGAGAAATTGCTTTAAATCTTTTGCCAACCTAATTCATTTGATAAGTAAAATCCAAAAACATAATCAGCAACTGAAACTTTTTTTTTTTTTTTTTTTTTTTTTTTAGGTCAGAAATACATCTGAATTAACAAGCTCCACTGATCTTTTGTCTTAACATGAGTTTTGTTCTCAGAAAGCAGTAACCAGAAGTCTAATCAAAAACTTCTGGTCAACATTACCACAACAAATCTTTGTCCTGAACAGTTCCCAGACACCAGTGAGATGTAGAATCCTTCTTGTTGGTGATACACTTCTTCTAGGAGGCTTACACTATTTCCATATTCCCATCTACTTATATAAGTCAGTAGATGTATAGTTCTGTACAACTCATGCACTTTCAGGATATGGGCTTCAGAAATACTTCTGCTCCCTTTTTCTTTTCTGCTGCACTGTTTGCCCCTGCACTCAGCACTATGAGTTTCAGAACAATGTTGGATTTTCCTCACCAGTCTTCTTCCCAGCATGCCAGCAGGAAGTGAGAATGGTACAGACTAAAAAAATTTCCTTCCTGGCCTTTTGCTGTTCACAGTGTATTTTTCTTTATTTTCCAAAGACTACTGCATAGGAGTATGGCAGTCAATCCATGACAAATTACGAAGGATCTTACTGGAAAGAAGAAATGATGACATAAGGTACGCAACGGCAATGTTGTTGCTCATTGCTTGCCACACTTCAAGCTTGCTTCTCATCCTTCCTTTCCAAGAGAGAGCACAAGAAGTAGTTTTCTGTCCGCCACAACATGAGTGTCTGCAGATAGTGCCTGCAACAATTACTGATAACACACTTTTACATGCACCTTGGACTTTGAGACTAGGAGAGTAACTGCAGTGACAATTCAAAATCCATTTCTTCAGCAGGTAGGGATGGAAAGAAACCACAGTCATGAACCTGACAAAATAAAACATGAAGATTAAGATAGAATTATGAGGGAAAGAAGAACTCCCCCTTCTAATTCCACTCCTAGATGAGGTAAGTGTCCTCCAAATTAATTTATCTCAAAATCTCCTGCCTTACCACAACTATTTTTTGGTCTGTTCAGAGGCACTACCACTAATCGCTGTGCCACCCCGCATTGACTGTGACCAGGAAGGTATTGGGCACGTCAGGGATGTTAGCTGACCTCAAGATACCTTCTCGAACTGTCTGAAGATGTCCTCTTCGTTCCACCATATGACATAATTTCCATGCCACATGAAAACCCCTACAAAACCATGAGTGCTGAAAACCAGTGCAGTGAAATCCAGCTCTGAAGAAATATACTTATATCATAAAACACAACTTTTTTCCTCATGCCCCCTCCTTTTCTAATGCTTTCTATTTACCACTCAAAAACCTAAGCCTGTGAAGAGATTCTCTAGGGCTTTTGAATAGGATTTTCATGCAAATTAATTTATGTCATCAGGTTTGGATTTTTTAGACCTCGCCTCCTCCCTCTCCCTAAGAATGGAAGAGCTATTACCTCCCCAGCACTTGCCTATAAAGCTTGATGATATATAGGATCAGTATATCCATTCTTTACCCTAACACCGCACATTTTGTTATGATCTTTTCTTTCTTTTTGGGTTAGAGAAGTGATAAGCGTTACATTTGGATCATTTCCAGTCTTACTGTTGTGTGCCATACTAAGTACCACAATGATCCTTAATTGGCAGTAAATAAGAAAAAGCAGTCATCCTTGGAAAGCAGCTGCTCTATGAATATATGATATAATGTTTGTGTGAAGGAGGTGGTCGGAAGGTTTCAGGTCACTGTTAGCTTAAAAGGAGGGCTTTGACACTTCATGTGCTGAACTAATAATAACTCCATATATTATTTGAAGGAACAGGATGGGCAGGAACATCAGACAGGCAGACTCACCACCGGACAGAAATGAGACCACACTGTTCTATGAAATGGACTCCACTCCCTTTTGTCCTTCACTGTGTAAGTTGGACAAATTGGACAAATTATGACAATTTGAGTGTGGACCATTATGCTGACTTTGTAGCATTTCACACTGGATACATTTGGTATTGCTTTTGTGATCAGTGAGCCCAGTGAAACAATGGGATCTGGCTGTTAAATCTAGTTTGCAGTGTGTAGAAATAGACTGCCCCCCCCCCCCCCAACCCCACCCCCCCAGGGGATGTGCTCACTTCTTTGTTAACATGATATGAGCGGGCTACCATTTTTCAAAGTCAGGAAATAAAAGTAATTTACTTGGTAATTTCTTTTTCTTATCACTAGGTAGAACACAAGTTATCTCTAAATTTAATTTATTGGAATAATACTGTTAAAAGAAACAGAGAGAAAAGACAAAAAGGGAAAGGTATTCACCTTTTGTATATGGCTGCAACTGGGCTATGTTCTCCTTTAATTTTCAAATATACCAAACCTGGAGAGCTTTCCTGAGCAATTGCAACCAGGTGGATGTAAATGCATTGCCCAACAACAAATTAATTTACTTAGGGATGATACAACTTCTTCCTCTTCTCATTATGGTAATTGAATATTCATCACATAACAAGTGCAGTTAATTAGCAGATTACTCATTTACTGGACAAATAATGAACATCTTATTCTGAACAAAGAAGGGGAATAGGAAAGCCAGAGGGAGAGAAAAGAAAACATACATTTTTATAAGGCTATTATTTAAATTAGTCTTCTTTTAAATAAAGAGGGAAAAAGGAATCACCAAAGACATGCAATTAACTTTATTATTATTATTATTATTTAACGATAGCTATACTGTATACAGAGACAGAGTAGCTCAGGCTTTGTACAGAATAAGTAAAATTCTTACCACTATGTTCCCATAGAAATCAATGGTAAGCCTCCCATAATATCAATAGGGCTGGTTTTTGCTCCTGATATTTCAAAAAGAAGGGAACATTATCATCAGTTTAAAACAAACAATAAACCTTTATAATACATCAAAGTTGATTCTTTAATTTATTATACTGTTTTTTCCTGAAGGCTTTTTGTCTGCCTGTCAGCATCACTGTTTTCTTTTGTCTAATGTTTAGGCAGTAAAGATTTTTCAGAAAGGCCATTTTTGTTACGTCCATTTGTTCACAGTGCCTTTCCTGCCCATAATTCAGGCTCTCAGATTGTATACTACAATCTTGCTGACACTAGCCAGAAAGCTGTATAAATTGGCATGGCTCAATTAATGGCAATGGAGCCAACCAAATTACCTAGATGGAGAATATGATCCTTAAGCAAAATAAATCTCTGATATAATTCTGCTAATGTCAGCGGTCTCATACCAAATTTAGTTGCATCCAGCATCTTAAAGCTGTGCCAAGTATAAATTCTCATTGAAAAAATCAGTGGTGAGAGGAAACAGTTCTTATAGGTGAAGCTAAAGCTGTACTGCATGAAGCTACTTGACAGGCTCTGTTTGTGGGAGGTTTTCTTTAAATTGTGATAGTTGAGCATTATACTACAGCCTGTTGGTACCTGAGGGACTGATTCTGATATTGGCTAAATTTCATAAGTTCAGGACTGTGTTAAGCATAGGTATGCTTTGATATCAGACAAAAAAAAATAATCATATATTTGGAAGTAAAGTTTTGACAGATTGAGGGTTTTGACTGAAGAGGAGGAAAGGAAGAGGGAACACAGAGTGGAAAAAGACAGAAAAGAGGGGAAAAATAAAGATTTTGGGGCAGAGAAAGGAGGCAAGAGCTGGCGACTGCTTTCTCTTAACAAATGCCCATTCCCAATTATGCTGGCCCAGGAAGTTCCTGTTATCCCCCAAATGAAGGCATATTGAGAGACTGGAAATAGTTTCATCAGCCCCTGGTTTATACTTAGCATCACTGAATGATTATATTCCTCATTATGATTATATGTACCTCATAATTTACTTAGTAGGAACATATAATGCTTTAGAGCCCTGTTAAGCTTTCTGCTAAATTTATATAAACAACTGAGAGAAGTGAGGTCTTTAAATGTGTGTGGGCTTGCAGTGGTAGTGCAAGAGGGATTTGACAACTGGACTGATATCTCTGCTGCAACTGAATACAATACTTTCTAAATAAAGTTTTATTTGTCATATACCAGAGGCTATGTCTTTTAGTGACTATTTCTGTTTGTAACTTTTCTTGCTGTAAAATGAGCTGCATTAGCCCACCATTCAACCTTCTTACTATGCTTAAAGTGAGTGAATTTATGAAACACCACATTTTGGAAACTGCAGAACTGGAGTGGCACACTAGGGAATGGGAAACAGCAACCCAAAACATCAAACAAATCACAGTTCTTTCCTATGCTAAATTCTTGGGTTTGAAAGTTACTTTCTCTCCCCTTTTATTTATTTTTCCTGCATTAATTGAAGTAGCAGCAGTAGGAAAGTTTCATCAGTTGTATTTTTTTTTTTTTTTTTTTAAAGCATGTAAAGAGGAGTAGAAGGAAGACTAGGGATAATGTGGGTCCCTAGATGATTGAGGGGGGTGTCCTGGTAACGGGGGACGCTGAGAAGGCAGAGATACTGAATGACTTTTTTGCTTCAGTCTTTGCTTCAGAGACTCTCGCCCAGGACTCCTGGACCCTGGAGGGAGGAGAAAGTGTCTGGGAAATTGAGATTTCACCCCTCCCCTCCCCCCTCCCCCCTCCCCCCCCCAGTTGACGAGAAAGTGGTTTGGGAGTGTCTGAGTGGGATCAACGTACATAAATCCATGGGCCCCGATGGGATGCATCCATGTGTGCTGAGAGAGTTACTGGAGGTGATTGCCAAACTGCTCTCTATTATCTCCGAAAGGTCCTGGAGAACAGGAGAGGTGCCTGAAGACTGGAAGATAGCCACCATCACTCCAGTGTTCAAGAAGGTCAAGAAGGAGGGTCCAGAAAGATACAGGCCAGTCAATCTTACCTCTATCCCTGGAAAGGTGTTGGAACAGTTTGTTCTGGATGTCATCTCCAAGCAATTGGAAGAGAAGAAAGTTATGAGGAGTAGTCAGCATGGATTCACCAAGGGGAAATCGTGTTTGGCTAACCTCACAGCCTTCTATTATGGCATGACCAGCTGGGTAGAGGGGAGAGCAGTGGATGTCATCTACCTTGACTTTAGCAAGGCTTTTGATGCTGTCTCCCACGACATCCTGCTAGCAAAGTTGAGGAAGTGTGGGATAGTAAGTGTGAGTATGTAAGAGTGTGGACAGTAAAGTGGATTGAGAACTGTCTGACTGGCTGAGCTCAGAGGGTGGTGATCGGTGGCACAGAGTCCAGCTGGAAACCTATGACTAGCAGTGTTTCCCAGGGGTCGGTGCTGGGTCTGGTCTTGTTCAACATCTTCATCGATGACCTTGATGAGGGAATAGTATCTGTCCTCAGCAAGTACACCAATGATACAAAGCTGGGGGGAGTGGCTGACATGCCAGAAAGCTGTGCTGCCATTCAGTGAGACCTGGACCAGCTGGAGAGATGGGCAGGAAGAAACCAAATGATGTTTAATAAGATTAATTGTAGAGTCCTGCACCTGGGAAGGAATAACCAGATGTTTCAGTACAAGCTGGGGGATGACCTGCTGGAGAGGAGCTCTGAGGAGAAGGACCTGGGGGTCCTGGTGGACGACAGGTTGACCATGAGCCAGCATGTGTCCTGGTTGCCATAAAAAGGAGCGTGGCCAGCAGGTCAAGGGAGGTGATCCTCCCCCTCTATTCTGCCCTGGTCAGGCCTCACCTGGAGTACTGTGTCCAGTTCTGGGCTCTCTGGTACAAAAAAAGACAGGGATCTCCTGGAAAGAGTGCAGCGGAGGGCCACAAAGATGATACGGGACCTGGAGCATCTTCCCTATGAGGAAAGACTGAGAGACCTCAGTCAGTTCAGCCTTGAGAAGACTGAGAGGGGATCTTATCAACGTTTACAAATACCTTAAGAGTGGGAGACAGAGGGATTTGGCCAACCTCTTTTCAGTAGTTTGTGGGGATAGGACAAGGCCCCATGGTCAAAAAAAAAAAAAAAAAAAAAAAGGTCACAGGAAGTTCTGCACCAACATGCAAAAGAACTTTTTCACGGTAAGGGTGATGGAGCACTGGAACAGGCTGCCCAGGGAGGTTGTGGAGTCTCCTTCTCTGGAGACTCCTTCTCAAGAGCCATCTGGACGCTTACCTGGGCAACCTGCTCTATGGAACCTGCTTTGACAGGGGAGTTGGACTTGATGATCTCTTGAGGTCCCTTCCAACCCCTACAATTCTGTGATTCTGTGATTATTTCAGTTAAAAACAGAACAAAACAGACAAACAAACAAACAAAAAACCAACAACAAAAATAAACGTGAGATAGTTTTCTATGTTTTCATTTCTATCTTCCACAATTCCTGCAATTATTGTGAAGAACAACTCTTCAGATGGCGCTCTTAAAACTTACTTTATCTCACCAAAACTAAGCCGACATCTTTGTTCTAACCATGAGAAAATGGACAGTTGTATTAAGTCAGAGATCACTGTCTGGATGCTAGTAATACACAACAGTAAAATGATTGTTTTACTCCCCAAGTAGCTTGAGCTTTTTTCTCCAATAAAAAGTAACTCAATCATAAATCAGAACATGTTCAGTTATTTATCTGCTGTGGAATTGGTTGAACTGTAAGGAACAGAAATCCACCCAGGCAAGTCAGAGAGCACTGAAGGGAAAACATCTTTAAAAAGAAATTATATCACTAAACTTTTGTTCTACGGAAGAAGACATCTAGGTTAGTCTTGCTATTTTATTTAAAAAGACTGTTTTATCTTCAAGGGCAGATGCTGGATATAGCATGTCAGAACATGCATGACCTAAGGGTGATATGTGGAAGAACAGGTTGAAAACTGTCCTTGAGACATTACTGTTTGAGATGAAAGTGGAGAGCTGCATCATGCTAGATTTATACTCTTCATCTCTAGCAGTGCTTTTGGCTAGAAGAGGGCATTACCAACAATGTCCTGGCATGACACACATTGGAGTAGGAATTGCAAATGAGTTATAAAGGGGAATATACAGTTATGGTGAATGGGTTCATTAGCATTATAAAACCTGCATATAGATGACCTTCAGAGCAAAAGTCCCTGAACTGATGAATGATGCTAGCTGGCACCATGCAATGGGAACAAACCATTTTGTATTGGTATTTCTTCAAAAAGCAGCTGCTCTGAACTCCAGCCAGAGACAGGATATACAGGCATTTGCTAGTTCCTGCTTGGATCACCTGGGGCCTCACCACCAATACTGTATTATAATATTACCTGAATATAATCATTTAATGGGAAGTATTAACAACTTACTTCAAACTTGCATCAAATGAGTATGCACAAGCCCAAGTCTTTGCTTAATGTGATGTTTCAACCTAACAAAGTTTCCACCCATAGAAAAGAATTGTAGAGAGTAAAACAGGAAGCTTTTTGAGAAACACAAGGAGGAGCCATGTTGTAGCCAGAAACTAAATGCCACTAAAAATATGAGACAGAAAATACTTTTCGGACTACTGGTTTGTAAGTAAGTAAAGTATCACTTTACCATCAGTTGTAATCAACCCCTCAGTCTGGCAAGATCCCTAGGTTTTATGAAGTTGCTTGTATCCTGTATCTATCTACATCCAGCAGACGTAGGACTGTCCTCACAGGATATAAGTAAACTGCTACACATTCACATGTACAGTTTCTTCACGGAGAACTAAGCTTAAATGTTTGTTACAGTTCTCTGTCAGAAACCAAAGCTTCCTGTATATAAATAAAAGAATGAAGCAAACCAGGCAAGTGGGTATGTTGTTGCACCTACCCCTCTCTAACTGTTATGTATTTAACATCCTTGGGAGAATGGAAGTTATTCAGAATATATAATACACAAGTCTGAGTCCTAGCTGCAGAACAGGAACTTGAGCCAAACTTATATAGATGAGCATTGGTTTGCTCTCTTCCTCAAGATCAGTCCTGAAATACAACTCTGCAGTGAAGAAACTTTTCCAACAGAAAGTACAGTGTTGAGTGAGAAATATATTCAGGAAGTTGTATGTGCAATTAAAACTTACCTGATCAGTTAATAACTGGTCTCCTTCATTTTTAGTTGTGACCTTGATTTGATAGTATCTTCTGCTTATGTTCCAAGTGATTTTTACAAGCAGAAGGAAATCACAGTAGCGGTTCAAGGCAGCTACATAAGGAAAACGTGGAGCTAGCTTAGGGACAGAAGGGTTAAAAACAGTTTTCCCACCCTGGTAACAGTTCCTGTGAGCAGGTGAATGGAATTAGTGATCCTGCCAGGTGGCTGTCTTAGAGAAAAAAACACCAGAGGTAGAGCCTGAGGGAGAGATTCAATGATAAGGGTTTACCATGAAAATATGTGATTCATATCTCTTCTGTTGAAACTCATACATGTGTTGGTTAAAGTTTACATGAAATCCTGCAGTTTTCTCAAAGCCTCAGTTATTACAAAGTCATTTCAGAGGCTGCTATGCTGGTTAATTTCTATCAGATGCGTTATGTGAAACTCTTGCCAGTTCAGCTAGGTGAAAACCTGGGAATCTAGCACATCCTTTAGATGAAAGAAAAATTCTGGCACACAGTGAAATATGTGAGTAATGCACCAGCTCAAGTATTTAGAGCAGAGTGCAACATGCAAAATTCAAAGTGAAATGTTCAGTACCTCAAGATCTGGTAAACCAACTGGATAAACAGCATGAGAATCAAAGCTCCTGCTCAGCAACGTCACACACACATGTCCAAGGAAACTAAACTGTCAAACTGGGGACTCTAACCTAGAAGAGGGGCAGCACAAATATATAATGCCGAGAGGAATGCAGCAGATATACTAATAAAGTTAAAGTAAAATGACTTGGATTTAAAGAGTGCACTGTCTTCTCCATCTAAGAATAAACAAACAAACAAACAAACAATCTCTCCAGTTTAATATTTCAGTTATTTTACTGAGTGTTACTGATACATGTTACTGTCTGAAGTGTTATTAGTAGGATGTGAAAAGTTCAAGGGCATTTCCTATGCTAAGGATTGTATTTCTTTTCTAAATAATAAATTTAATAGACAGAGATGACTTGTGAAGAAGAGATCATTTCAAAATGCAAGTCACGTAGGAGAGATGATCAGCCTGTCCTATTAATCTTGCCATACTTCATACATCTGAATCTATTATTTGTATAGTGTTTATTCTGTAATAAGGTAAAATCAAAACCTGTATCCCCAGGAGCTCAGGAAGGTCACTGGTGTGAATTAATCACTAACCAAGTAAAAGAGTTGTACTCCAAGGAAATTGTGATCGATTCTGATCTGCATATTAATTGATGGCTCATTCAGGAAAGTGTTAAAAAACAATTTACAGTTGGACAAAGTGAATTAATTCAGTGGAAATGTCTTTATAATAGATACATAGCTGTCCATGTTGGAAAGGAAAATATTAAACATCAAATCTGCAAATATACTGCTTCAGAAGAACCACATGTATGCTCTGCAAAGGGAGACAGGTCTAAGCAAAAGTGAATGTATTTCCATCATCTTAGGAAAGCTAAGATTGCTCCAAAGAAGAAAGGACTTGGAATAAGGATGGATGAGTCCAGAATATTATCTTCAACAAATGAATAAACACCAGAGAACTCACACAATTAAAATCTGCTTGGTAACAGAAGTTGCACTTTAACCAAACTTCTATGGTTTATCTATGCAAGTGGAGCGCATTTTGAGTTAGTCAATTGAATTCAGAGTAATGCTGTTTTTCATGAAATAAACAGACCCCCAAAGTCCCAACAGTTTTGTCCTGGACTTTATCAAACATAATGAAATTCAAGATTAAATCATCAGTACTTTTCAGCAGGTTCCAGATCAATGACTTCACTGCTCAATCAACCTTCCATCTCAAAAGCTTAGGATCTGCAGTGTGCCCAGGGACTGGTAGAATAAGGTGGTTTCAGATCAGGAAATGTATGCATGTGTATATACTAAAACAGAGCCCCTACCTAACACACATCCTGGAAAGTTCTGTGTTTGCTCTCTACTTCATACTGAGCAAGAATCAGATGAAGATGTTCACTAACAGTCACTGCAGAGAATAAAGGAACTCAAAACATATTCAAGGATATTTGAGTACAATTACACACCAGCAAGCAGAAAGCTAATGCATATGTCAGAGTACCAAGTATCTCCTTCACAATGGGGAATGAGACGCCGGGGGCTGCACCAAGATCTGTTTGTTGATAATATTGAGGGATTGCTTGAGGGAAAGCTTATTATTGTATATAAAAATTATAATAAAAATGGCCACTCTGGGCCATATCTTGTGCATCTCTAACATCAGCCAGTAGCAAATTCTAGGCAGAAAGTGTAAGGGATATACATAGTCTTTGAGATTCTAGTAATTTATATTTTCAAAACTTGCTGAACTGACAAGTGGTGAATCATTGTGTTTAATAGATGTTGATCATCTCTCACACAATCATACACCATAAAAATGCCTAGTAACTTTTTGAACCAATTTACAGTTTTGGCCTCTACAGTATTCTTTATCAAACAATTAATTCTAGGTTAAGTTATGCTTTCAATGAAAAATATTTGCTTTGAAAAGCCTCGAGGTTTAAAAACTTCTGCTGGATAATTTTAGCGGGTGACCCTTATTTCCTCAATACTGTTTTGCATTGGACTTTGGAACAGTTATTATTAACTCCTATTTTTTAATTTGTCCTCTTGGCTACTTCTGAGCCTGAAATTGTTAAACACAGAAAAATACCTGCAACAAATTCTGTGTCTTAGATGGCAATAGCTTAGCTAGAAACAACCACAGTGTACATGTGAAACTGAAATTTTTAAGCAGTAAATCTCATAAGTCATTTTGTCATTCAGTCAATACTGAGATCTGTCTGAACTTTTCACAATCAGCGTTAGCTCAAGCAATTGTAAGTAATTATATGTTGGCTTCAAGCTTTGCTACTCTCCTTATTCATGTTTTCTTTACAGACTTGTTTATGTTAAGATGGGGAAACCCAGGTCCTCACACAGATGCTTTAAAGACTTCTGTAATTGTAAAACTGATTGTAATTCTTGATTTTTTGTAACCTATGTTTCTATCCCTTGTAAATTAATCACAGAATCTGAAAGTTTTCAAAATATTTTGAAAGCCATGTGTATTTAAGCAACAGGATCACCATAACCCAAAGGTCATTGACACCTTCAAAGAAATCTAATAGACCCTTTGATGACAGGAAGTGTAATTTTTGTAAGGATGACTTCTGTTTACAAAAAAAGAAAAAAAAAAGGACTCTTCCTTGGTACTATATACTATATGCTTAACTATGAATACTATGTTATAGCAGTTTTATCCCTTTTAACAAAATGAAATAACTGCTTGCACTTCCGAGTAACTCTGGAATCCCTTTGTAAACATCAGCATCACATTGTCTCTCTTCCACTCTTCCCTTGTTCTGATCTTGAAGTTGTATTGCAATATACATTGTGCTGAAAATGTCACATTAGATATTCAGTGCTTCAGTCATTCAAACACCAAGTCAGAGCTGTAGCAACAGAACACATTTTGAGACAATAAGGTGACAAGACCGTCTGTAAGAAGCCAGGCAGAAATAAATGCATGCAAATATTTGCACCAAGAACCTGACCAAGGCAGCAAGATTTGAGCAAGACATCAATCTGTGGTGTAAACATCAAAATGAAAGACTCATCATGACAGTATAATTAATAGTAACTATGTTGGAAAGATTAATTGTTTACAGTATCTGCCCAGAAATATTGCAGTCACTTAGATGACAGTATCAGAAAGATTTCTTTGACAATACTAACAATAGCACCAAATCATACTGGTAGTGTAGACAGCCCAGTGCCTCCACAAAATTGTCATTGTATATTTTAACTAGCTAGCTCACATTCCTTTCACATTTTCATACAAACATTACCAAATTACCAGCCATTTAATGGATAAGTAAGGAAGAGAGAGGTGTGGGGTAAGGAGGAATAAAGTCGTCCTATGAAAAGCAGTAGCTGTCTGAATGTTCTGAATGGATGAGACCACCAGAAGGATGGAGTCCCACACATGGAATCCCATGAGCAGCTAATTAAAGGATGCTCAGCTTGTAAGAGAACCACTCAGACTACTAATTTCTAATATTCCTGAGTCCATAGGATTATAAAATATAAATATATATATATTATATATATATATATATTTATTGGAAAAGGGAAGGAATTGTTTCAGATAATAGAAATAAGTGAGCCTAAATGTATTTTTTCATTAAAAAAAAAAAAAAAAAGTTTCAGCTTTGTAGCTGAAACTTTCTTTTTGGTTGTGTCCGAATTTTATTTTTTTTTTTACTTTTTAAAATAAATAGCTTTGTAGGGGAAGG